>NW_003201906.1:0-996 GCF_000006405.1 Perkinsus marinus ATCC 50983
GATATGAAAAAACACTAGTAAAAAATATATTTCACGACTACTGCATATCACCGCGAATATCGCGTTTTTCACAGAGTATTACGCCACTTCACGTAAAACGGATGAAACTCCACTGTATGTGCATACTTGAATACTTCGTTTTTTTCAACAATCAGGATCACTACAATTAGTATAGCGTGGTATTCTTCATAATACTCTATGATAAACCCATTGAAGCTCAGATTCTTAGGAAGTTCATCACTATATTTACATGCGTATGAAACTACTCGTGCAGCACTGCTACCCTCTTGGTAAAAAGGCTACTACACTTTCCCGATCTCAAATTCAGAACAAACTGGAAAAACTGATATCTCGTTTTTGTTGTTTTTTTCCGGATGAAAAATTCAAATTCGTGAAGAAAACTTACGATTCTGAAAACAAAAATTCAAATTCGTCGCACATACGACCAATTTTCAGCGCTCATTCTTTCAAATTTTCCCTAGCATTTGCTGACTTTGAGATTTCAAAACCGTGCTCATAGTGCAATGACAAGAGGCTTCTACTATTCCACTGCTCTTACCACGTCATAAGGACAATACTTAGCCCACGATGATATCATCATCTGTACTCGAGTGAGACTTTGATCAAGCTCTGTGATTTCGTTGAAATAACCTTTACCTTGTCGGTCATTCGGTAAACAGCCCAGAAATGCCATACAACGACTCCCTGAGAAGAACATAGGGAAACCACCACATACAGCGACCTTTACTTTTTGGTGTTTCCTTCTCCTGGTCGTACGGGTTGCCTCGTACATTCGTAGTGAAAACCTGACATGTCAGGGGATGATGGTATCAACATTGTAGTTTCATCCGCTTTGCGCGAAGTGGCGTAAATATATGTGAAGTATTTGAATTTGCGACTTAATTTTTTTTTCAAATATTCTGCGAAAAACGCGATATTGGCGACACGCAATAGTCGTGAATATACTTTTCACTAGTGTTTTTCATATCGCGGGTG
>NW_003202769.1:0-905 GCF_000006405.1 Perkinsus marinus ATCC 50983
AATTTCCTAGTCTTGATTCCTCACAGTCAGCGAATGACGAGAGCGCCGTGTGACTGTTTCTGATCCCGCCGTGATTTATTATTCGCAGTAACATTCAGGGCTTCGTTATAGTACTATTTTTATCGTTGTCGTTGCCTGCGACGACGATCAGCAGCAAGTTTCTAAACACTCCTCAGTTTATATAGTTTGGTTAATCACTGGTTGTAGACCAACGGGCTCCACTGGGCACCATGTTCGATGCGATCTCAGTGTCGGGGCGAGATGGTTCCGGTGTTACACTGTGGTAGACTACCACTGGTAGTTGGCAGAGTACTTGGGTTCAGACACTCATGTTGCTTTGTGAGATAAGAAGTTCGGTAACAATGGGGAAATGTTCCTATTATGATAATTGATGGAAGAATGTATACGTAATTATGTGGAAAAATCAAAATGAGTTCCCCATGGGAACATTATGAGCTCCTGGATGATTCTCTGCTTGTGCCCTATCACCCTGCCCTACTACTAACGGCTCAATCAGTCACCGACATACGGCGGTCAACAACCTGTCGTCGAACAGGTCGTGCTCACAGTACATGGTTCGTGATGGGGAGCAGCCTTGTTGCGTCTGCGCTGCCTTTCGCCACACTCTTGGTCTTGGACGTGCCTGGCGCAGTGTGGGGGAAATGTGCACATGGTCAAGTACATGTGTTGGTGGTGATATGAAATTTCGGCGAAATTTTGGTAAATTGTTGGTTTCTGTACACTTCTACCCGAATTGGTATATAGACTCCTTAGGACCGAGAAGTTTAACATAACGAGAAGACTTACATGAAGTTCCCATAACTTCATTTTCCTCATCGACCGTAGTACGGTCGATGAGGAAACTTCTGAGTTCAGCTGAGGAGAGCGAACATATATTCCAACAA
>NW_003214887.1:0-1201 GCF_000006405.1 Perkinsus marinus ATCC 50983
GATCTCTTATGGGCAATATCTACTTGACAACTCCTATATTATATGTGACATTATGTCATTGACATACATCTCAGCTCATCGTGCGTCTGACTCCCGATATGCTGCTTCCGCTGGCTTTGTATCCAAGAGCTAAATTCCGAGGTCTGATGGATTTGGAAATTCGAAAGGAATTCGAAGATGCCGGTTCTACCACTCCCGATTTACTATCAGAAGAATATATCAAGTGGCAAATGGTTAGTTGGTGCAGCATAGTCACTAAATCTAAGGAAGGCGTTGCAGATGAGCCCGACAATTCCGGACCTGCCGATATGCCTCAGACCGCTGGGGAAGTGGTCTTGGAAGATAGCTTCTTGGGGTGCTATGCAACAGGGTTACCCTCCTTGAACGCACTCAAGAAGCAAGAAGCTACTGAAAAACTATCGGACGAAGTGCTGACGGAGAAGATCGAAGCCGAAGTGGAACGTTATAGTAGATCTGATCCGGTGGCACTGGGATATGATGCCTACTGGTCGGATCCTAATGTTCTCGCCCAGTATCCTTATATAGCGAATCTGAAGGATTTATGCAAGAGCATGGTGCTAAGCACAAGTCAGACCGAAGGGCTCTTTTCTATGGCGAGAGCTCTATTAGGAGATCGAAGACAATCTATGAAGGTTTCCTTATTGGAATCACTTCTCAAGAATCGAAGCACCAATTGTCTGATATGATCGCTTCATAACCGCCGCTAATTGGGAGACCAACAAGCCGTCTCTCTGCACTGCATAGTACTATATTGTATGGCATGGTCAATCATTTTTCATCAATAGGCTTGATTCAAGCCGCTTGAATGAATTCGTTAGTATCAACGGAAGTATTAATGTAACGAAGTATTGCATGCTATTGCTCGTAGAATGTTAGTTGCGTTGAACATAAGTTCATATTCCCTGGAGAACATGATTCATGTTAGGAATTGAGAAACCAGTCCAAACGAGTTCAAACGAGTTCAAACGAGTTGAATAGGTTCGACGAGCCGCGAGATTATGTTTTTGACTGTCTAGTCTAAATTCACCGGTACTCGCGAATAGACTGAGAAAAGTACTACTTAGACTGATTTTTGGCTGTAGAGTCGCGTTATCTCGAGTAATAAGTGAGGCAACGAGAAGATGTGCTTTCCCGCGGGAATTCTCGCTTAATCTCTCTCGCGTAGAACTCTTAGACATGG
>NW_003206935.1:0-1107 GCF_000006405.1 Perkinsus marinus ATCC 50983
GTGACGTAGAGTGTTTATGGAGCGTCTCTTGTGAGGGTCACGAAGTGACCGCCACGTCATAGGGAGGTTCGAAGGTTCGACTGACTTGTCCATGGCTTGAATGGCGTATATATTCGCTTGTTTGGCCTTCGTGAGTCACAAATCTTCAAACTGAGCGAATGAGCATTCCAGTGGAAGAGGATGAGGGTCTAGACAGGTCCGTTCTGCGCCTCTTCCAGACGAGTCGTTATGAAGTATCCCTTCAATGAAGGGATATGCAGCAAGGATATGTCTAGTGTCATGTCGCTCCTCACGGACGAGGTCGTTGCTGCGGTAGATATGTTCATGCTTGCTCTTGCTGGTCGAGCTTTCATCTGTGCTGCCTTCGCCACAGACGAGCCTCCCTCATCTTGAGGAGGAATGTTTGCTAGCCTCGGGTCTTTAGTGATAACGTTCAACTCTACAGATAAAATTCCGTAAGTAGCTTAGTAGCTCGGTGACCCTTCAATGTATTCATTTTTTGGCACGGCAATTTCAGTCTTTCTAACGATGAGAATCCCCAACGTTTGTATTGGTATCACTCTAATAGCTGTGGTCGAGGCGGAGTATAAATATTACTGCGAATTTCAACTTCCTCTACTTGCCATGTGCGTTGGGAGGGAGGCGGGCGGGCCATGGAGGAGCTTATCAATGCATGGCGCCTTGATCAATCCACGGCAGCCTCAGCATATTCGCTACAGAGATGATGAATGCATTGTCAAGGACTCCTCCAAGAGCGCAGCTGGGGGGTCTATTCGTGTTGACCCTCATTTGCCGTGTTCAATCGAGGGCATGCAAGGGAAGAAGATGTGTTACACAAAGAAGGTCGCTGCTCGTAGACCCACGATGCTTCAACTGACTGATTCGCACGGATACGATCTACTCAATGAACTCGAGAAACTGGAGCCCATTCACCTTCAACATCTGCGAGTTCCGGAATGCCAGTCAGCAGGCGAAACTGTGGCGACTTTTGTAAGCCACGAGCCTCAGCATTGGAAGGTTGAGGTCCAGGAGGAAGACTGCCCGCTCCCTCGATGGAAGTTGGGTAGATCTCTTGGTGGGAACCGTCACGTTCGACGGCTGAAGGCA
>NW_003200708.1:0-4171 GCF_000006405.1 Perkinsus marinus ATCC 50983
CCGTCACGCGCCACGAAATTAATCACAGCCACTCAACACAACAAAGCCTCCCCGTTCGCTACAGAAGACCATCCGTAAGTGACGAAGAATTGGTAGGCATTGCTTCCGACCCCACCTCCCCTCGAGAGGGAACCCGCGATGGTATTTCTCCCATCTTAGATCGATCTCCACGCTCTGATGAAAGCACACTGGCCAGCAACGATGCACCTGGGGAAACGACCAAGACAAAAGTAGGGAAAATGTCTCATACAGTATGTGTCAATTTGATATGCGTTATTATAGTGAACAACTTGTCGCTAGCACAAGCCTAAACACATGTTCATAGTTATGGTTATATTGTATGTGCGATATAGTTTCAAATCGATTATTACTAATCTCGGAGAATAACACACATTTGCATATCAAATACTTTCGAGTTACTCGTCTGGTGACACCGCGTCACCATCACACAATCCGTGTCACCTCCAGCGCCTCGCCTTTTCTTCGTCCCCACTTGCTCTTCCTTGATGCGAACCCCAGACGAAGACATCGCTCCTCGGAAGATCTGCGAAGGATGATATTAGGCATGAACCGTTATCAACAATTCCTTCGGAAAAGGATCCAGAAATTCGTCGATAATTGCATAAAATCTCGAAAATAATACTCCGCATATTTCGAAATGCTCGAGTAATGACAGCGACACTTTTCGACGGTTATCTTAGGTTGACGTCGGATGAACACGCGTTTGAAAAATACTTGTTTATGTAGTATTTTTTCTATGACTTCTTTCTCAAAGAAACATGAGCTGATCTGATTTTTCTCTAGAGTGATTTTTTTGAAGTCGAGAGTTCTTACCCCGGGTGTATCCCTGCCGAGGGTAGATCTCACTGAGGATCTGCTACTTCGACCTAAAATACTCCTCGTGCTCTGCCGCCGACTCATCTCAACTGCCAAATGTGATGGCGTCTCACCTAATTACAATCACCACGTGCATCACCATCACCCAATTACCACCAATGCATCTATCTCAAATCCTCATATAATGCATATGGGGCATTTCGAATGGTACCTTTTTTGCCCATGAACTGTAACTTGTCGCGAAATTACGAAGGTTTGGCACTTTTTTGCACCACCCTGTAGATCAGCGTTTGTGAAATGTCGGCCCGGCATGGTCTCAGTTGTTTTTCCCCACCAGGTTTTTGGGACAGTCCTACCGATCGGACTAAATCGAGAATTGGAGTGGCCTGCCTGCGACGAGTCTGATGCTAGTGCAAGGTTGTTCTGCCACATTCACATGTGGCGCCAATGTTTGAGACACATAACTCCCTTGCTGTCCAAGGGCGCAGAAAAAGAGGAGTGGCAGAGGCAACGAGTGGCCTTCAAGAAAGACTGCCTTATCTTGCAGAGAGCCCCCAGCCAAAGACATTTCAGCATCTTGGCAAAATTAATGGGGAAGAAGTGGGAGGCTCTTAATCCATCGGTCTGGGAGTACTTTCGGCATAATTGGCTCGAATCTAGAGCATGTTGGGGACAAAGAACGTGCGCAGACGTCATATGCGACTCGAAGTGCCGCCATTCAAATTCTGTGGAAGGGATAAATAAATCTCTAAAACAGAGTGGGAACTATCTGGCCGTTGTATTCTCTGGAGCTTGAAAACTGCGCATCTTTAGGTGGCGTTACTCCCAACTTCAGTCTTAGTGCTCTTCTGGGCGAACTACGAGCCGTGGCAGTGGATTATTCCGTCCAAAGCGGGATGGAAAGCCCCGAGCTGGCTGACGGACAGCAGTACCCGTCCGAGGACGAGATGAACCGGGACTACAGGTGGAGCTGCAGCCGAGTCGTGCGATCACGGTCAATTTTCATTGATGAACCGGCCGAAACCGGCGTCGCCTACCGTTACTTCATTCCCTCGGATATCTGCCGGCGCGCATAAGTTATGCAGATTGCCTGGGACAAGCTGTCGCGCAGTTCCGCTTCAAGTTTGATCACCCAAGTGCCGACATATGGGAAGACTTCGACGACTTCGTCAAGTCTAACCAACTCGTGAGAGTTGTGGAAGTCAGGCCAGAATCGGAGGGGACGATGGGCGTTTGGAGTGGCAGGAGCTATAGATGCTCCTGCTACGACGGAGTGCGATCTATCTTTTGTCGGCATTGTATCGGCATGGGATTATTAGACCGAGTGATCCCGCATAGCGGGGATTGTGTGGTTCCAGTTCGTGTTGCACAAGGTTGTTCAACGTACGAATTCCCAAGCCAATGGTCTTGACTTTATGTTCTCAGATACAAGGTTGGCAACGCACTTAGCATAGAGCCTTCAACCGCCCGGAGATACACTGACCTACTTCAACAATTTGCCCCTCGCTCACAGTCAGCTCAACGGCCCCGTTACCCTGCCGCTGCGAGACCCATACCCGACCAGTCCATCAGCGTCGACTCGTCATTCTTCCGTCATTCATTTTGCGAAATTTGTGGCCAGGATCGATAGACGCCGCGAAGCGAACCATTATCCGTGCATTTTTCTGAAAATTTTTTTCATTTTCATCAGCGCACTTTGATATCGCGCGCGCCCAGTACCATCTGATATCGTACAGTTTCAGATCCTTGTTACGGGTTGAAACTGTCAGGCGAAGGCCTGAATTAGACTTTCAGAGTATAGACACAGCTGTAGTTCAACTGGACTTGAATAGATCTGATCTGTTCTGATTGGTTATCTTTGCAGCATCATATAGCTACATCGTATCTGCAATAATCGTATTACATCTAACAAGTTTTCTATTGTCTCGCTGAGCATCTAGTATGGTGGGAACTAGACATTCGAGCAAGTCTGGACTAGTATCTTTAGGAGATCGCGGTGAGATTGTTTCTCAGGATCCTCGTAGACATCCATCAGATCCATTCGGATCATCATCCGCCTTCGTATCTCCGCTACACCTAGAAAACCAATCGGTTCAAGGCAACGACGCTAACCCACAAGGTTCTTCCCCTTCTAGTCACAGGACGTTTCGCGTTGCACGTGTGGGCGTCAATTATACATACCAAGCAACCTACACTTCCAGTTTACGATGCCTCAGGCAACATTTATCTTTGCTAGCATTACTCTAACCATCCTCATCGTCACTCACAACTCAATCTATCTGAAATATCCTCTGAGGTACAGTGCACCATTTGCGGATGATCATCTATCACTTCACTGTGAGAGAATTCGAACCTGGACCATATCGCTTATCTGCCGGAATCTTTACCGATAGACTAAACTATCTATCATGAAAGTTTTTGCCTGAGTGACAGGGATTGATGATCAATCATTGATCCAGAGACCGGCGTTAGGGATAAGCAGTAGCTCCATGGTAACGCCCCCTTTGCATGAGGATCTCTAGCATGAGCGGTTCACCGAAATTTCGGTTAAGCTAATTGTGTAACATGCTCATGACTAGTATATTTGCCTAACCTCCTGGACCAGAAACCTCTAGGAGAAGCTCTAATCGTCAGTATATCCAACGATGCTGAGAATATCATTTAGATGTGTCGTCCACCTAGCCGATAACGCGCCACCACCATCAGACATCTCCCGACCTAGGAGAAAATATGCTTGGTCGCTGTACATCGATGTATCTACACGCGCAAGATCTGGCGCTTAATGCAATCCCCTGTGAGAGTGTTGCGATCGATTGCTATAGCGCACGCAATATGATATCGATTAACCGGAAACACAATAGGTTGCACTCGTGCGCACCCTCCGTACATGTCCCCCCTGTCGCTACAAGTTGTAGCCTACAACTATGCTTCCTGGTATTGTTCGAACCATTCGTATCGTCCCCCCACGACTTGACTGATCTGGAATACCCCTCAAGACTGAGATGCGGCTTCACAACATTCAGAGGTACACTGCATCGTCCGCAATCGGCCATTCCAAATGGCCCATTTGTCGCCGTTTCTGTCTCAAGATTCGAACTCGGGTCATATCGTTTATCTGTCGGGAGCTCTACCCGTAGACTAAACTATTTATCACAAAATATAGGCGGCCCTTCGGAGATATGTCCGATCTCTGAGCGTGTGGGCCCTGGCAAGATACCAGTGGCAGGCTGCTTTACAAAAATTCTGCTAATGACAGTGTAAGTATGACTATCATACTGATACTGTCATCAGCGCAATCGTGTCATACTATGACACGAATTGTGTTACATGATCA
>NW_003216260.1:0-4213 GCF_000006405.1 Perkinsus marinus ATCC 50983
GATGGAAACTAATCTCAACTGAGGCCTCTTCTGAGGTTGAGGTTAACTGTGGTAGGTTAATGGTTCGACCTTCGAGGAAGCCGAAAGGTTCAGTCGAGCTGCTGAGGACCGATCTACCGCTGCTCTCTGCGAGGCCTGCTGTCTGCTGCTCCCATCCGAGGCAGATCCCAAACGACCCTATTTGAAATGTACCCATGCCTATGGTGATGGTATGCATTCACTGTATGCGTAGGTTTGGCATGTGAGTGCTCGCTGCACGTATCGTGTCTAGTAGAGCAGTACCCCGATGTGAGAGTGGAGCTGGACATGGATTGGTTCTGTCCCCGTTGCATTAAGCGTGCTCGTAGAGGTATGAGGGATGTCTCTAAGTCGTCTTATTCCTCCTCAGATACATCTTTGGCGTGGCTTTCACAGGAGGAGACCGGATTTGGATTTAACTGGAGCTCAGACATGTCCATGGCCGACTTTATAGCGCATAATGACTCAGTGTGGGTCCTCGTGATAGTAGGCTGGGGGACCCTATCGCCGTAGCAGATGTGAGAAGATCTTTGGAAGGGCACATCCGGAAGAATCGGCGGTTGAGGAGGTCTTCTGGAAAGTTGTGAATTTCGGTTCAGCCCGGGACGACAGTTCACCGGCAGAGGCAGCATATGATGACATCTGGTAAGCAACGACGAGTCGTGTCCGACCCTGTCCGAGTTATGGTGTAGTTATGGCAATGATCTGGACTCAGCTGAAGTGTCGAGCAATGTTTTTCCTAGGGCGGGGACACCCTACGACCTAGCAGATGGAGAGCAGTGGTCTCTTCGTAGGCCCTCGACTCAGCACACCTGGTACCAGCCGTCCCTAGGTACACTACCCTTACTACCTGACAGTGTCCTCAACGAGTATTTACCTTCCCATGGCGGCGGTCCTCTGGACATAGCCGGAGTCACTCGGCCTTGGGTCTATCTTGGCTCGGTAGGCTCCCTCCTCCACTGTCATGTGATTCACCACCTTTGTCGTAGGCTCTGAGTGCCTTCTGTTGGCATGCAGAGGATCAGTACTTGTACAGTATAAACTTCCATCATGCAGGAGCTGCCAAGATATGGTCAGTGTCCCTCCTGGTGCCTCGGCCTTCAGAGCCTCCTATTAGGTACAGCGTACCAGGTCGACAGGCGAGGGCGATGGAGGACCTCTTCCGAAGGGAATTACCAACACTGTGCAGCAGCATCCCGGATTTGACCCAGGTGATCCCAGTGTGATCTATGCAAGGATGTGGGCATCAGTTGTCTCTCAGCACATGACCACTATGATCGACCCTAAGGTGCTTCTGACTCAGGGGCTCTTGGTCACACGAGGAGTCCAACGCCCAGGTGCCGCTGGCATGGTCCTTGTCATTTGGAGAGAGCCTCATATGCTTTTAGGGGACATCGTGCTTACCTTTCCGGGTGCTTATCATGGCGGATTCAATGCTGGTATCAATCTGGCGGAAGCGGTGAATGTACCGGCAAGAGACTGGATAACCATGGGCTCGGTCGCAGGTGAGAGCTCATCGTATCGAGACTAGTGAAGGGTCTTCTTGGGCAGGTCGGGCCTACACCAAGTTGTGCCGACGGCCCATTTTCTGTTTCGATGATTTGGTAATCAACATTTGCCGTGTGTATGCGACAGGAGAGGAGATGAATCCTATGTTGGCACTGCAAGCCATGAGGCATCTTCACTATATCAAACGCCAACGGACGGCTACTCCCAAAGTAACCACCTCTTTTTCTTCCTACTACTACTACTACTACTACTACTACTACTACTACTACTACTACTACTACTACTACTGGTCCCGTTACCTCATGCATGGGGTCAGGCCATACCTACTTCGCCTCGTTCGTCCAGTGATATCCTCTCTCGAGTCGACCCTGAGAAACCATGGTTGATCATCAACACCTCGAGGCCTCGCCGCACTGTGTCACCACTGGGTTTCAAGCACACCGGTTCGCCAGCATCCAAGTAAGAAGCTCTATCCAGCAGCAGTATGGTTTTAACTGTTCTCTCAGGAGCATAGCATACCTCTACGGCTACGAGCCCGATGGCGCCCTTTGCTGTATATGCCGCCAATTTTGCTCTGTTGTGGCTGGAGAGTGTCGGGATTGCGGGTAGGTTATCACCTTGAGGAAATCGTCATGTTAGAGTTCACTTCAGGTTGGTTTATTGTAACCTGCATATAGGATCATGCTGTGGCCATCCAGTGAGCTCTAAGGTCATTCATCACGTCCTGGCCCCAGAGGACCTGTCCAAGATCCTCGAATGTGAGGGGAGAGTTACGGTATAGCTCAGCCTAGTGGGAGGGTTTCTGATCAGGTTGCCAACGGCGTTATAAGAGGTGGAGACTGTGGTCCCGCAAGATAGAGAGAGTTCACCGTTCGGTGGCCCTGTACCTTGGGGAAACTCCTCAACAGCCTTCCATAGCACATGAGGTCCACTTAGACGATTTAGAGTGTATGGACAGCGAGGGTGACCTCACGCCGACCAGGCCTGATAGACGGGCGAAAGAGAACGCAATGAGGTCGTGGAAAAAGAAGAAGTGCGCGGCAACGGAACCTCCTGCAAATGACATAGTTGGCAGGTCGCCTTCTATGACCAGTACCAGTACATTATCACCGCCATCCTCTCCTCGAAGTGCATTGGCACTTCGAGTGGATATGTCTACCATATCGTCCCTCTTGGATGAGCGGGAATCCGAGGGAATCCCATGGAGAGTCCCGATAGATCCCCCTAACGCTGACTGGCTCTTCGGCCTTAAGGAACGCTGTGGAGATCCTTGGGAGACTCGGATAAAGGCTTTATTAGACGGCAATGAGCCCATCAAATTCGACAGGCTATTTGATCTGCTCAACGACGTCATAGTGAACACAACTCCTGTTCGATGCCCAAGAGAAGATGAGCTCATCGATAAGTTGACACAGTAAGGGCATGCTCATTCGAAGGCTCTCTATGTAGCTTTTATACAGGGTAATGCATCTTCGTTCCGTCATTCGAACGGCGCTCGGTATGAAGCCTCTTACCTCCCGAGAACGAGGGATTCACATCAAGAGCAACTGCACGGTGAGGAAGTTGGTACATCAGCACAGCTGATTCAAACTGGCGTCTTCCTCCTTCAGAGCGCCTCTCCCGACGACCCATGTAGACTCAAGCAATCGAGTACAGGAGGCTTCGTCTTGGCAGGTAAGCGAAGCCAGTAGTTCTTTGGTGGATGGATACCGTTCATTGATCAACTGGCAGGTACACATGGAGCTTTGGGCAAGTTTCGCATTGGTGATGAGATTCCTCTATCGGAAGCACTATTGCGGGCTGAAACGGCATTAGTCCAGGCCAGAGAACTAGGAGTGACGGATTTACCAGAAGAACCGTGAGTTTGCTTCAGTGAGTATTCACGGTCTTGACGAATTTTAGGCTCATTCACGACTGTGTCTCGATTCTGACTAATATGGAGAAGTCCTCACGAGGAGGGGCGGCCGCTCGTGGCCGTGATCTCGAAGGAAGAGCTAACAGTACATTATGGAAGATAACTGCGACGCATCATACTTGAAGTCGATAGTTCCTCCCAGCAGTTTTCGACCCGTTAAGATTGTGATTCAAGCTGATTTATTAGAGTTAAGCTCCGGATTCCTGGAGTGTTGTTGTGTTCCATGGACCCAGTAGAGTGTGGGCAGGAGCTTTTAAATCAGGGGACAAAAGTGTGAGTTCAACACGAGGATGCAAGCGGGCGTGTCCCTATTCGGATTCCCAACGGGTTCCAATTGAGTTCTCACTCATGGATGCTGCGAGTGGTAGAAGTATCGATCGATCTCGCAAAACTCGAGAGCGATGGATGATACAAACCAGGAGCCAAGCCTCACTACTATACTCGCAGCATTGGTTACGGAGTCGGGGAATGTCGTCCCTATTCCCTCAGTTTAGTTTCCGAACCAGTCGTCAGTGACCGCTAGTGACTTCTTCACTGTTTCAACTTCTTCGCACAAACTCAACACGTGCGAGTGGCGATTAAACAATATGGCCCCATCCGAGAGAATCATCGTTGCTACTCTGGATCATAGTTTCCGACTATCATCCGCTCGAACATCTCGAGCACGACTCGATTGAAATCGAGTGAAAGACGGAATAGAACAAGACCTTACTGCGACACGACTTCGCGTTTCTGCTTCCAAAGAGCGACAGCTGGGATGTCGTGAACCAG
>NW_003208613.1:0-1701 GCF_000006405.1 Perkinsus marinus ATCC 50983
CCAACAATTATCATACCACTCTCTCGCCACTTCACAACTCACTTATGCAATCCACTTAGACACAATCGCACTATTCTCAATCGTTGTTGTGCATCCTCTTGATTCGGACCACCCTCACTATTCTTCTTGCGCTTATGTACTCGACTACCGCGATGCGCAGGACGCATCTAACACGGCGAACCATTCAACTTTGACAAAAATATTCGAAAAATGTGATCATATTTACATGGGAAACTGACTGAAAAATGTGGAAAATTCAAAATGAGTTCCTCCAGGATCCTCGGATAATAGGATTTCTACACTAGAACGCCTAATAGGTCCCCGGTTCGATTCCCAGCGAGTGCATTTTTCTCACCATTTTGCTCGGACCCTGCATTTCACTCGACAACATTTTCTCCAATAACTTTGCGAACGTCTCCGCGATGAGTACAGCGACATCACCTAAATTCAAAGTGGCCTAAAATGGACCTCAAGATACCCAAAGATACCATCTTCAGTGTGAGTGAGTCTCATAGAGCATAAGAACGCACAGCCACGATAGAGATGACCCATGGCGCGACGGTCATCTTGTACAGGACCTAAAATGGTAAACATGAATCGCTTCGCTCCGCTATAGGAAATAATCTTTACGCCAGTGTGGGAAAAGTTCATATGCGTCAATGACAATATGAAAATTTTTCGGGAAATTCTTCTTGGTTTCTATACACTTCTACCCAAATTCGTGTGAAAATTTTCATTATATAACTCTGAAAACCCCCGAGCTCAGCAGCTGAGGGAGCTGTGGTAATTCAACACATGTAGTTGACCATGTGCATATTTCCCCCCCATACACACTGTAAGATGGAATAATATTGGTAAAACAATTATTTTATACCTGAACCAACGAAAATTTCATAAAATTTCTTCACCAACACATGCAGTTATATTTCCCCCACACCCTGGACCCACCCTTTTCGATGAGTTGATGAATCACTTCTTCAGCCACGTCAGTTTTCAGCCTAGGCTGTTCTCTCAGCAACTTGTGTAATAATCTGAAATTTCGCAGAAAAAAATCTTCCAAATTCATCATTCACTTTTACAATAAACTTTAGCAATCCTCACTTGAATCAATTCAGCCTAAAAAAATTTCCGGAAAATTTTTCATAATTTCACGATATTTTTTCGCGCACATTTTTAATCAGAAATGTCACAGAAAATATCCTCCACTTTCCGCCTCACAAAAATCCAAAAAAATTTTAGGAAAATTTTCAGCATATTTTCACACGAAAAAAATATATTCCAACTCCAATTCCCCACATTTTTTCGCCTCACTAAGATCGATTTACCCTCCAATTTTTCCAAAAAAAAATCGTAAAATTTCCACAAAAAAATTTTTTTCACCACAACAATTTCTCACCTCTCCGCTTCAGTGGAATCCTTAGTTGTAAGGCCCGAGACCAACATAGCTCGCAATGCAGACTCTTGCTCACGACGGGCGTGAAGTAGCTGAAGAAGAAAAAATATACAGAAAAAATCACCGGTGTGGAAAAATATAGATTTATAGGAAATTTATTGTATACTTCTATCCGAATTCCTATACACTGGAGTTTCTTCAGCCTAGTGATATGAAAAACACTAGTGAAAAACATATTCCACGACTACTGCATATCACCGCGTTGAATATCGCGTTTTTCACCGAGTTTTACGACGCCACTTCACGTA
>NW_003201373.1:0-1038 GCF_000006405.1 Perkinsus marinus ATCC 50983
TAAGTTGTCACACTTATAAGAACAGATACTACACTTGATCATAGCCAAAAGGCCGAGAAGGTATGCGAAGTAGAGACGTAGGGAAGCTTTTAGGATAGTAGAAGTGTTGGAAGTATGGTAAGGGAGTACATGCGTGCCATCAGTAGTTTCTTCCTCAAATGTCCCTGATTTTGTGTCGTCAACATGCGTGGTTGTCATTGCTGCATCGGGATGCACCACGATCGCAGTCGATGGTGAGTAGTTGCCCGTGGAGGACTACTCTGGGTGAGTTGAAATGAATGCGCGGAAATTTGGCGTCATCACGGATTTGAAATGGAAAAGGAATGAGCGTCACGGCTGAAAATGATTTCTTATCGGCGCAAACTAGATGGCTTATGTAAGTGGATTGTTCGGTGGTTGCCGCTGGATTCACTCTCACGGGAATACGCAATATGAGAACAAAATGGTGGTGATGCCGTTCGGAAAACAATTAGGGAGAGAAGTATCTGTGATAGTCATTTTTTATAATTTGGCGTCACCAATCACCAGGTGGGAACGTCCCTGAGTGACAAGTTTCCTTGAATATAATAGTAGATGTGACTCCATTCTGCTAACGAAGCAGTGGTGATGGGAGAGAATGTCATCTAGAGTGTCATAATCCAACTGTTAGAATACCAACGATTTTCGAAGTATCGTGGAATTGGAGATAATGGGAGTGGTGAATACTATTTATTTCAGGTTTGGAGTCGATGATGCCAGTTATCGAGCTGGATTGAGTCAAATTCGGCTGCGCGCAGAGAAATCTGGGACACCCAACAGATAGTGGAGAGAGTCAGGAGTGATTTAAGGTAAGCAGTCGAAAGAACGCGCTAGCATGGGGAATGGAATCGAAGTTTAAAACGACATAGTCATGGGAGAATTTCCATGACCGGGCATCGAACCTGGTTATGAGATGAAATGCACTCTGCACGAATTGAACCCACGTATCGGACATGATTGATAGATCCATGGAAGAGTTGCAGCCACCGAGAGTTGAACATGGCTAAAGTGAAATGTAGT
>NW_003215890.1:0-1200 GCF_000006405.1 Perkinsus marinus ATCC 50983
TACTATTACCATTACCTTCCTAACATTGGGACCTTGTGTAACAGCTGCAGTAGCTGCTCTAGTAACTTGTATATCAGCATTATCTTGTGATACTAGTATACACTGTTGAGCTTGTTGTGGGGTATGAAATGTAGCTACTACTACTGCATTACTCAATTCTGTTACGCACTGTACACCTTCAAACATTGATACGTATTCGAACCTAGAAAAATAATAATAATGGGATAATAATAATGGGATAGTAGTGGTAGTAGTAGTATTACAAAGCATCGAGTATGTTCTCTGGAGTAAGCTCATTATGATGCTCATTATCATCTATTGTATGTATTGTGTCATGGTCATCATCATCATCATCCCATCGACTCCTCCTCCTTTTATCCAATATTACCATAACTCTGCCATAATATTCAATAATGATGATGATTGTGACACTACGTATCATGTATCAGTATTACTACCTCCCCTTCTTCCCAGACTCAACAATCTGGTGTTGTTCTCCTCCTCGACCTCCTCCTCCTCTTCCTACTACTTTAGTAGTAGTAGTAGTAGTAGGATTGGAAGCAGCAACATGATGTTGTCTCCATCTACATAGCATGATATCCCCTCCTCCTACTCCTACTCCTATTTCATCTACATTGTAGTATTACTTAAAGTGTACTTGTCTAGATGCTATCTCCTTAGCTTCAACTGACTTCAACATAGTCTTCTTCCATTCTGCTTTCTTCTCCTTCTCTAGTTCATATCGTGCCTATATCATCATGACCATCATCATGATTGTTATTATTACCAATATCCTCTTTTCCCTTTCCTTTTGTTCAGCTCTCATCTTCTCTTTATGTACCCTATCCTTTTCCTAAGCATCAATAGCATCAGCATCATCAGATACATTGTACCCTATATGTAGTAGCATAATGAGTATTACCTCCATATGTATGATCCTAGCCTCCCAACCTATAGGGTATTTCCCTATTAACCCTCTACTACTACTAAGACTAGCATCATCAACATCGATACCACCCATTACTACAATCATCATCATGACTATCATTATTACTATTCATGAGTATTACCTAACTTTTTATCCTTCTCTTCAAGACCTATTGCTACTGAAAGAGTCTCTGCTGCCATACCCAGATTATGATAGGCTTTATCTAGCTCATTGTCACTCATCATCATCATACTACTACTGTTACTCATAGT
>NW_003208223.1:0-1309 GCF_000006405.1 Perkinsus marinus ATCC 50983
ATCCACGTGATGTTGTACCTCAGCAGGCTGCATATTCACATCATCATTGGTAATAGTAGTAGTAGCTGCTGCTGCTGAAGGAGAGGCATCTACCATATTCTCATCATCATTAGTTTCCTTATTAATAGGTCGTCGTCGTCTACGCTCCTTCTCTACAACTTGATACTCTTCCTCTTCTATCATAATAGCATTCTCAATACTGAATGTACCATGTAGACTGAGCTTAGCTCGGACTTTAATCTTCTTAGGTCCTTCATCATTCTCACTATTATGAGGTACTTGTATAGTATATCTCCCAAGAGATGCATCATCGCCATGGTCCTCACTGTTGGTATATTGTGCCCATAGCTCAAAGGCTTCCTTACGATAGAAGGTAAGCATCTTAACCGTATTAAGTGTAGATCTTGGTGGGAAGACCTCAGTCCTCTTGATGATAGAAGAACATCCTTCAACATCATCATTATCAGTAGTAGATGTTGCCTGCTGTTGCTGCTGCCAGGCTACCTCAATGCCTTGTTGAGTAAAATCAGTAACGGCAAAGTCCCTAAAAACGACGAGGTAGCCTGATCATAATGATGATGTTACATGATGTATATTACCTAACCTTGAATAGGGGTGATAACATAGCGGCTTGTAATGCACATCCTCGTGCTACACACTCATCAGCATTAAGAGTACGAGATAAGTCCTTATGTAGAGTATCAACAATAGTACGTTGTATGAATGGTACTCTAGATACACCACCAATGATCTCTACTGAATGTAAATCATCAATAGTAATGTTAGCTTCCTTCAATGCCTTATTCATCACAGACTGCATCTTATCAACCATCGGAGCACATAGTTCCTCGAGCTTATCACGAGTCACGACTACATTCTAAAACAATGACATGATAATAATATGATTATTATTATCTTACCAGATCCTCATCCTCCAACAAGCATTCAATCCCTAATACGGCCTCATTATTGGCTGATAATATCTTCTTAACCTTATTAACAGCCTCTTCCAACTTGAATCTAGATTTAGCATTCTTAAGGGGATCTAAACCAGTTTTAGTAGTAAACTGTTGACTATAATGCTCCATTAGGATCTTATCAATATATCGACCACCAACAGTAGTATCAATAGCCTCACCAAGTACAGTAAGATGACCTTTAGTAAACTTAACGATAGATGTACCAAAATGAGATGCACCAACAGATGTGAATGCTACTATTGTTGGAGTATCATCACTGAACTCATTAGATCGGTATATACCATAAGCCAATGCAGTAGCTGTTGAATCATTCATAACTCGTAGACAAT
>NW_003204674.1:0-1037 GCF_000006405.1 Perkinsus marinus ATCC 50983
TGTAGAAGTAGGGTAGAAGTGTACAGAAACCAATATGAATTCCTCAGAGTTTTCATATGTCATCAACACATGTACTTGATCACAGTGTGGAGGAATATATATTGGTTTTTCGATAGCTGAGCTCAGGAGTTTCCAAAGCTAATTATAGAACTAGGGTAGAAGTGTACAAAAATCATCTAGAATTTAAATCTAAATTTTTTCAGAATTTTCACATTGTTACCAACGCATGTATTAGAATATATGTTCGCTCTCCTCAGCTGAGTTCGGGCGTTTCCTCACGATTCATAAAGTGTACAGAAAGCGAGGAAAATTTGGCGAATTTTTTCTTCTGAATTTTCAACACATGTAGTTGACCATGTGCGTATTCTCATATACTGGTGGTAAAATCATCGCATCGGAAATTGGTTTTAGGATGGTAACATTTTGGAAGAAAGATTAGAGGGAAAGGGAAAGGAAAAAAATAAAATTGAGGTGATGAAAAATGACATGGAAATTGAAGGAATTATGGTTGAGCTCGGGAGCGCCGAGAAATTGGAAAAAATTAACGCGGAAATGACAAAAGAATTGGAAAAAAATCGGAAAAAATTAGAAGAAGAATGTCGGCTGAACGCAGAGCTGAGGGAACGACTTGCGAGATGTGAAGTGGAGGTGGAGTCGGCAGAAGTTGAGAAAAGTGCGGTATGCATTAATGGTGAAAATAACGATTTTGAGGAGAAAACTGTGGATGATTACGAAAAAATTGAGGAGAAAAATTTCGCTGATTATGGAAAAATTGAGAAAAAATGTTATTGTTGTTGTGAAGATGAACTACGTCGAGAATTGGAGAATGCTCGGGCGCAGTTGAGAAGTTATGAAAAGGAAATTGAGAAATTCAATTTCGCACTAGGAAGGAGTGACAAGATGGGAATTACTCGCGGAATGAAAACTCGATGGAGCTCTGGAGAAGGGCGAGATGTGTGGTCGAGGTTGTATTGTAATGCTAAAGAGCGTGAGGAAAAATTGAAAAAATCCCAGGAAAAATGGAAAAAAAGATATAA
>NW_003205855.1:0-1530 GCF_000006405.1 Perkinsus marinus ATCC 50983
GTTTTAAAAGCGGGCCGAAGGCCCGCGGCTTCAATTCACCCAGAAAAACCTATTTTCCGGTTGCCTCCATTGGAACCAAAAAGTGCCTCCATTGGGACCACCGGCCCTTCTAAATCCAAATATCCCAAGTTCAATTCTAGCTCGCAGCATGATAATCGTCTGAATTTTTCAACACAACGTGGTAGTTACCTTGTCTCAACTCCGCATCTTACGCTTGTTTGAACACGATCCATCGCCCCAATGCGTATTTTCGAGATCGTACTCTTCTGCTGAGGCTGTACTCACTTCTCTGTTGTCTAGCGCCTACCATTTAGACCGCTCAAGGTAGACAATTAATCAACGTCTCCAAAGCCATGTATGACGCTTCATAATCCTTTTCGCTGTGTGTAACTGATACACCCGCTTCAACATCCTTCACCACGTTTTGCCTCAATGAATCTACAGTCAGTCCATTGCTGCAACATTCTTGATCGGAAGTCAAAGCCAATCCCCAGTCGAGTGAGAACAGAATTTCCATTCTCTCTCTCTCTCTCTCCTGAACATACCGGCGCCGCTGTTGAGAACATCACCAGCAGAGGATTTACTCGTAGGATAGCAGCGAGTCAGACGGGGGGTGTTCAATACACCTCTCCTGAGCTTCGAGTGTTTAATTGGATTTGATATGTAAAACTCGAGTGCTTTTGAAACTCCGGAATGGTCTTTTGAACACCCCGAGAAGAGCATGGCCGACTGCCAGCGGTACTCCTATCTAAGTTCAGTGCTTGACCATGGAAGTATCTAATACTTGGCGAGCATCTCTCTGTTCGCGTTCTCTCTGTTCCATGTTTGAGTACGGATATCGACTTGGCTCTGAGACCAAAGGCTAATGATGTCTGTCTGAGTTGAATAGAGCTGGCAGTCGTACTTTACTCACCCACTAGGATGGGGGTATTGCCGGTGGGAGAATATCACCAGTACTGATTATCATCTCTACTATTTACTAGTTAT
The DNA here is from genome assembly GCF_000006405.1 of Perkinsus marinus ATCC 50983. Classification (NCBI taxonomy): domain Eukaryota; phylum Perkinsozoa; order Perkinsida; family Perkinsidae; genus Perkinsus; species Perkinsus marinus. The sequence continues at coordinate 988 of NW_003205855.1, forward strand.
TAAGAGTGCTAGTAATCTCTACTTATTGCATGACTACTAGTCCTAGTTATTCTGTGTGATATATGCTGAACTCAACGAGATGCTGTCTCGCGAGAACAGGTGGGGGTCCTTCGAAGAAAATGCGGGTCCCGAGACGCCATCAAGGCGAGGGTCGAAAGGGATATGTTCGTAAGTCGCGACCATCAAGTTCAGTTGCGATTTGATTTTTGCTGGTTAGTCGCCAACCCGGAAATGGATGCAAAGTCGAGCATGTCTGAGCAGGCCGACCCCTTTGCTAAACCGTCGTTCTTGGACGACTCGAAAACTGTGGTGAAGGAGTGGATGGATAATCGTCAGGCGAAGGAGTTGGTAGTGCTGGACCGGGTCACGATTCGAATAACAAGTGGTGCATCTAGGGTGGCTTCAAGACAACGTGGAGACCTGGGGGGGATCCTGAGGACCCTAGCAGTAGTGTCCCCCATAAGTTCAGAGTTAACTATGACTTTACGGATTCGACTCTGGGGTCTCAGTTATGGGTAGGCTACTGTAAGGAAGCGTTGGGGG
>NW_003213462.1:0-1608 GCF_000006405.1 Perkinsus marinus ATCC 50983
TTTACTAAATTCCTCTTCCCCTTACACGACTGTCGTTCAAGAGTTTGACTGTTATTGCCAAAATATAATTTCAATTAGTTTTTTTCGAATTCCCTCACAGGGTTTTAGATTTTGAAACGTCGGTGGCTCTGTTAGGATTAGATAACTCAACAAGAGTTATTAACAAGTGGTTCTTAACTAATGATCAATACAGTAATCATAAAGTATACGCTAGGCTAGCAAGGGAGACTAGTATCACAAGAAACTAAAATTACAGAAGACACTTGTGTACAATATTTCCTCACAGGATCATATTTGCCTTCAACCGTTTCCTCTTATGATTTTCGCATTCCATGATTTTGATATTTTATATGAATATCTATGCGTTATTGCTGCCATTATGGAATATGAACATAATAAATGTAAATAGCGTGATATTGAACATTGTAGTTTTACAACATGGAGTGGCGTCGTCAAACTCGGTGAAATATGTTTTTCGCTAGTGTTTTGCATATCACTAGGGTGGCCGTGAAACTTCATTTTATATAATATTCAGAAATGGTTATAAAGTATATTTAACTTCAACCGCTTCTTCTTGTGAAAATTTCCATATAACAGAATTTTTTTCTTTCCGAATACTTTCAGTGAATTCTATCAAAAAATCTATGACTGCTACTCAAGAATTCGACCCCACCATTGACACCGAAACTGTTGCTCACACGTTTACGGTCGAAAATGAAAATTTGCAACACTCCGTATCGGTTGTTCACGAGCGTGGCCGCGGCTATGCGTGGAGAATCTGGCCAAGCGCTCACGTAAGAAGAAAAGCCGATTTTCTTTGATAAATTTTAATAGTTACTCACGAAATTTCTGGCGAAGGAATTGAAGAGCCGTAAAAATTGTCCGATCGATTTCATCGACATCGGATGCGGCGCCGGGCTGGTCGGACTAGCAGTAGCGGCGAGCGAGGGTAATGCACAGTGGGAAAATATTATATTGGAGTTTCACCTGTTTTACGTGAAGTGGCGTAAAACTCGGTGAAAAACGCGATATTCGCGGCCTGTAGTAGTCGTGAAATATGTTTTTCGCTAGTGTTTTCCATATCACTAGGGTGAAACTCCATTAGATTAACATTGTTGAGGTGGCTGCATATTACAACAACCCGTTTTACGAGAAGTAGTGATATGTCTTTTTCGTATCACTAGGGTGGTGAAACTACATTTTAGTAGTTTTTCGAAATCACGGAGAGGCGGTTTGATTAGTTGTTAAAGTGAAGTGGCCGTATTGTGGTAATATTCACTGTTAAACTCGGAAAATAGAAAATTTCAAACATATTGTTTTTGTGGAAAATGGAGTCTTGGAAGTGTTGGTGATGAGGAATAGGATATAATTATTCATTGGAGTTTCACCCGTTTTTGGCGAAGTGAAATGTGAAATGTGTTTTTCATATCACTAGGGTGAAACTCCAATATTAATATTTCATAATATTATACAATCAAGTTTCACGGCCACCCTAGTGCATATCACCGCGAGTATCGCCTAGTTTTTCACTGAGTTTTACGATGCCACTTCACTTTGTAAAACGGGTGGAACTCCAATATATGATATTAGTATTAAATATAAAATAAA
>NW_003202917.1:0-2774 GCF_000006405.1 Perkinsus marinus ATCC 50983
CAGAGACTTACTGCGCTTGCAAGAGAGGATATAAGGAGACGGTGACGATGATACAATGCAGCAAGTCTGACTGTCCTATTGGTTGGTGGCATGTGGACTGTGTTCGAGCCTATGAAGCAGCCAATTTTGTTGACAGCAAATACGAGCAAGCCCTTGGGACAGACTTACCATGATTTTGCTTTACTCGTTTATCCCCTGGCGAGCCTCTCGGGGGGACGAGGCAGGCGAGCAGCTCCTGCTGAAGTGCCTCTGGACGATGATTCTATGCTGAATCGTAACGACTCAGTCGTTATACTCCAGCCAGTTAGTGAACTTGTCCTTTGATCCTAGCAACAACTCGACTATCTCACTTTCGGCATTGCACGGCAAGCTAACCATTTCAAGCTTACAATTCGTGAATGATAACGTTGTCTTACTTATTACTGAGCTCTACCTGAGTATGCTCTATGTGAATGCATTCATAGTATAACTTTCCTGCTAAAAGTTGGATTCTTGTTGAATTCAGTCTTTATTAATCATCACGGATCATTGCTGAATTTTTTCGGAACAACAATAACACCCAATACGGGCGAACCTTTGAATTCTGCCCTTAGCGCACATTGGGTATAAGCACGCATTCGCGCTTAGCTACTATCGCTATAATGAATACTGTAGCTAGGTAACCGATATTTTATTATGATTTATCCTGTTATATGGGCCATTAGTCATCAGTGTTCCGCGTTAGCGTCAGTGAAGTGCAAGTTAATTTGTGTGCATTGCATCGTCTAACTTACGTGAGCAACACAAAACTCATACCACTCCAGCCTCAACTAGGCGGGATTTGCACCACGGGTCACTGTGCGATCCGTAGTTCATAAGCGTGTTTTGGCTTCAAAGAAGGCTCAACATCTAGGAGAGGGGCATGCCTTCGAGAACGGTGATCTCGAGATTCTGGAACTTAGGAAGGTAGGCATACATTATCATGGCAGTAATCGCCCACACGTGCAGCTCGAAGCTGTTGTGCAAGTGCAGGAAAGCACGGAGCGCTTTGACGTCTCCGCGATTGGATCGAAGCCAAGGTTCTTGCGATCCTTTTAGAGTGGATGGATAAAATGTACATAGCGCTAATTCACAAGGAATGTTTAGAAGGAGTAGTTTTGTCGACTTGCGAAGATGTCTGGTGTGGCTTATAGCGTAGCTCAACTCCAATTCGCAGCACCTTTTCCATCTAACGCTCGGCGAGCAGCCCCACGAGCTATGTACGCTACACGCTACTGCAGTTAGGCTAATGGTATGCGATTCGGCTTGATATTGCTCTTCTAACATCCAACAGGTTCTAACATGGGCATTTGCTCTCTGTTGATCAGTCAGTAATTTCGATGGCTCTAAGTCGAAACTAGGCTTAACGAAGATCGTTACCTTAGCGTTCCTACGTGGTGCAATGTGTGAATACGTCCATCCTTGTACGCCAACCAGCACAGATCACTTGCACATATTCGATAGACTCTTCATATTATATCGAGCTGCCAATGTATCGTAATCACAGACTCTGTGCACTAAGCTTCAGCTATTCTTGGAGGGGTATGCTAGTATACTTGCAGGAGTAGATGGGGCTTGCTATACTGCTTCCAACAGGTATCAAAGCACAGTCTCGATCTGTCCTTCGTTCCAATAGGGATCGCGGCGGCAGGAGAAGCTGTAAGAAACCAAAAACGATTGTCACGGAATCTCGCAGTAACACGCCTCATTCAGACGGTAACCATAGTTTATCTACTTATATTGCTAACCCTCTGACTCATCATACTTGGCAGAAAAACTGCTAGTCGGATGAACACCAATTGAAGCAGTAGTCGTGCTGAGCACGGTACCACTAGGACAGAAGGTACTAGTGCTAGTAATACGACCACTAGCTGAGCCAGTAGTGATGCTAGTAACAGGACAACTAGTTGAGTCAATAGTGTTGGTCACGGGAACAGTAGCTGAGGCGGTTTCATGAAGACCTGCTGACAGTCTAGTCACAGGACTGTCAGCAGGTCGCTAGACTCTAGTGGATCTGACAGATATGCATTATCAGTCTACGCTTGACGGTAACCAGCAAAAACCACTAATTGCACCTCCCAGAATGAGGCTACCAGCCTCGTCTCAACTCAACTCAAACAGTAACGCAACGGATATAATCAGCCACATATGAAACCGTTTAGATTCTAAACTTTAGATTCTTGCAAAACTTGAACACTCTCAGTATTTCTCAATGAAGCGATTCGTGGACTTCGCGTGAAACTTGTCAAAGCGCGCACTGCATGTGGTAAGCGTCTAGTAGAGACCTTTATAGTGAAGGGTCGGCTGTGGCCTGTACTCAAATGTGTTTTGGGAGCCTGATATTGGGAAATGGGCCGATGGCCAGCGAAATTCCTCTTTCAACAACCCCCCCCCCAGAAGTTCTTCGGGCCTTCACCCACCTTCTACCCGAAAACTGCCCACGTTGGGACCGATCAGCCTAGAGTTCCGTGTTGAGACTGGATCTCGGCATAACTGAGGCTAGAAACCCGGAATAAACTAAAAACGGGCCGGAGACCCGCGTCCTGGCACCGTCAGGGGCCACTCAAGAAAGTTACGACACTCACCCCTAAAAGTTACGACACTCAACCCGGCGGCCGCTTTCCATAGGAAAGTTTCTAACGCTCGGTGATTAGAGCTGTCGTTGAGCACTACTTGATCAATCCTTTGATGGTTGCATTTCTTCGTTTCACTTTCCCTCGAATGAGGGGTTGTCGAAAGCTTTCGTCACGGCAGTC
>NW_003216266.1:0-1051 GCF_000006405.1 Perkinsus marinus ATCC 50983
AGATCCCCAAGCCACAGCTCCCAGAACGACTCTTGATTTCAAACACGGAGAAGAGTTTCGTCATTTCTTGATGCGTCCCCTAGAATAGTTCATCTTCTAACTTCTCAAGAGAATCGATAGAGTGAATGATTTCGGAGGTACTCTCCTGACATTCAGATCCGGCAAACCATCGAAAAATCTTAATCAGATTGTCACATGAGCTCCATTTAGCTCATTACCTGAGGCGGATAAAGGTTTAGACGAAATTTTTGATACGATTTCCGCTTCTCCCCCAGTTCGGTCAACGCAGTCGTATCTGAAGGGTGAGAGTGATAAAGATATTGTTTCTCCCACGAGCGGTTGGTTTTGAGGGATACGCACCTCGACCAAGAAACTTTTGACGTATGGACGACTCTTTCTCGTCTCGGCGGCGCTCCATCTCGGCTACAAGGTCGACAACACGAGGAAAGGGACCAACACTGCCGATTCTTATTGAAATAGGCTTGCTGTCGTATGAAAATGCTATAGAAACCATGCACGAATTGGAAGACACGAATAGTATAGATCTTACATTTTTTAGGCTTTGTCGCTTCAAGAGATCTACGTATTTCTTGAAACATTTCGGCCTCGCGTTTTGCTCGTCGTGCCTCTAACTCGTCAATTCTCTGTTTGATCCTTCCGATGTCAGTAGTTGTGGGTGGCAATAGCCTCACAGTAAACGGCTGGTATGAGGAGTTCTCAACAAGAGATGTGTTTTGCTTCAACGAGGACAATTCATTTGCCTCAAATTCGCGACGGCTGGCTTCGAGTCGCTCAATCTAAGTAGGGAAGAATCGGCTCGTTGACGACATCAAATTCCACGCCGAGACTTCACTTCTCCTAGGATTTGTGGAAATGGGTCTTCAGGTGGAACGAGAAGCACTTCAGTTGAGTGGCCATTTGAATGCATCTCGTAGCTTGGTGCAGCAGACACCACAGTTGCCGCTGCAAGTGAAGCATAGATATTCATGGAGTTCAAATTTACCTAACACACATCACGAATAGAAGGGAAGAACCACAGCGATCGACAACA
>NW_003200121.1:0-1128 GCF_000006405.1 Perkinsus marinus ATCC 50983
CGAAGAGCTTCGGTCCAGATCCACTTCGAGGCTCGCCATCTCAAGTTGCTGCGAGTGCTTCAGGTCCAGTCTCTCCAACTCCCTCCGTCCTTCAGGTTCTTCTCTCGAGGCTTGACCAACAAGAACTGGATCCAGCATATGGTAGAGTGCCAGGGTAGGTACCGGTAGACGTGTCACTGGTCAAGATTGGCCCAGGTGCTGAGGGACTCAAAAGCATGAGATCCCCACCTTCTATGCGCAGGTACAACATCCCGGAGGGTAGGCGCAAGAAGGGGCTGACCCATTGGAGAGGTCAGAGCAGCATGCATCGAGGCATCAGTCCCTTGGTCCTCTCTAACCCTAAAGGTTAGCAGAGGATGGAGCTAGGCTCTCTTTTCATTTCTTTTCTGGTGCTCGGGACTTGAGTTCATATAGTAAGAACTCGCACCGTGCTCAAGGCACAGACCACAAACCTCTGGCGTAGGCAAGATCCAGAGGCGGGTCTTAGCGACATTAGAGATCGCGAGGACCAAGTGACAGTACCGGACACCACACCACTAGACCAAGGGGCACGAAGCCCATCACCCGGCTTGATTGTTAGACATCCCGGAGGGTAAAGCCTGCAGTGACCCAGGGGTAGCTTGCCGCGCCCTGGCATGGTCCGGCCCATAGCCTTTACCAGGAACTTGTGGACAGCGGCCTCAAGAGCAAGACACATCCAGACTTCAGGAGTTGGAGAGACCTGACCATCCACACCAGCGAACAACTATCCAACAGCTCACCCTTCCGCTTTCTCCTTCCCTAACCCTTCTTCATCAAGTGGCCGATCTCGGACTTTACTCTCCAGGAATCGGCGTTGGACGCCAGAGTACTCATGGAAAGGACAAAAACAAAACTGTCCTGGGCCTTGGATGAACGCCAGCAGAGACGCTGACGCCATCAGTCCGCACTGCTAAGGCTGAGTCTCCGCTTCTCGGAGATTCTTCAGCCACTCGAAGGTCAGCTTCGCCATCTTCAGTAGGGAAGGACGATACCGACGGTCGAGGATCATCTTGTAATTCGCCTTCGGCAGAACTCGCGAAAGCTTCGAGTCGCGTCGGGCACCGTCCAATAAAGGACAGTCTCGTAATAAGTGCTTCACATCTCCGT
>NW_003208528.1:0-888 GCF_000006405.1 Perkinsus marinus ATCC 50983
CACATACCCGCGGCCACTATACTCCGTCTTGTGGCCAATTGTCTCGCTAACTCCCCCGCTTCCCAGGATAACCTCATCCACTACGACAAGCGCCTCATACCGACCCTCCTCTCGCACTGCATTGTGGATCCCCGGGTGAGTCGTTTGTGTCGAATTTAGCTCACTGTGTGGTGGATATGTTCAATCTGTTGATTGTGAACGGGTTGTTGAATATGCCGGTAGGTGCCACTGCTCCGCGAGGGAGCTGTTTTCGCTGTGCAATGCGCAACTGCGGGAAATGCAGAAATGCAGACCCTGATTGGAGACGCCTTGGGTAAAGGAGAATCGAAGAATTGGGCAGCACGAGTGAGGACGGGTGGTCTCGTGGTCGGAGCTCAACCTTATAGTGGCTTCCTTTCAGGAGCACATGCGTTTCGTTGAAGCTCCGATAAGCAAGAAGGCGCCCGAAGAATCTTAGAGTTCCCATAACGATCAACGTTCCTTCACGTAGGCGTCTTTGCGTTTTGCGACAGTGGTGGTACAAAACTGCGAAAGGACGATTGTCGCTCCCAGGGCGATCATACACCAAGACTTAATCGCATATGAGAGCGCCCGGGGACGGGTTACGCTATGTTGGTCGTCTTGAATCTTCGATGCAGCTAGGGCCGCTGGAAGACCAGTTGAATGAGTGAGGTTGGCAGGGCTGGACTGCATTCGTGATCTACAAAATTCTGGAGGGAGATTCGTCTGGTCAGACAATCAACTCGAGTAATTTCGAAAATATTCAGCAAACCAAACCCAGTCAGGCCGTGCCTCAAGCATTGTGGCATCCTTGTCTCATGTATTCATGCGCAGGCCCGTGCAAAAGCGTTACGACTGATAGGATGGATTCCTCACCGTGTCGTCCCC
>NW_003207460.1:0-1041 GCF_000006405.1 Perkinsus marinus ATCC 50983
AATACTAGAGTTATGCAGGACAACGTGACGTTGATCAAAGAAATCAACATTCTACGGAGAGAAGTATCATTCTTGAAGAACGAGCGAGCTGCAGAAAAGCGACTGAGTTTGCCCGAAAGCTCAGAGATTCCTGTGTCGACGATTGAGCAAGAATCTACTGGAAAATGCCTGGATGCCGTGCAGCGCGAGGTTCGCCATATATTGTATGCCATTGATTCAATCTGCATATAGTATCATCGCAGTAGGTTGGCATTTTGATAATAAGTCATAGCTTTATATTGTCTATCTTCACTGCTTGCCATTCATGTGATATAATCATGTTCAACTTATGGTAATCATCTCCAGCACTGTGGGTTACACTCTACCAGTGCCCTAGAGTCACCGTGACCCTAGGTTTTGAGCTCGGATCGAAATGAGTGAAACCAAGACGCTGTCACTCCAGGATCCAGCATTTTTAAGCCTCGATTCACTGTTATCGAAACTTGCTCTGATAGACCGCCTCGCGAAGGGCGTATTTTTGACAAGGGCTTTGTGTCAGGAGATCGAAGCGTTGAAGTGTGCACTCGAGGAGCTTGATAAGTCAGCATCAGAAGTTGTGGGAGATGCTACGATATCCGTTGCATGACTACGCTCTGTTGAGGATTAACCAGTCGTAAGTTACGACTCGTAACGGAACTTTTTGTGTTCTTCATTGGGATTGGTGACGTAATCTTATCATTTCATATCCAATCGACGATTAGTAATCGTACATTCAGTCACGCAACAGAAGAACGCAGCGAATAAAGGGTTATGACCATCTTGGCGAAACACTCTTGCACCGGATCGATTGAAATTTTGAACATTAGCGCTGACTGCGATATTGTGAAAGACAAAAGAATATCTGGCCAAGTTTAGCAATGTTTGATCACAACTCGTTACATAGCGGTAAATGCGGCTCAAAGAAGATAGGAGCTTCACAATGATTCTCATCGTATAACCTGGGGAGGATCGCCTGATGGCATCACAGACAGGTATGAAAACCTGAAATCTAATCATTAGATT
>NW_003213569.1:0-1413 GCF_000006405.1 Perkinsus marinus ATCC 50983
CGAGTGAGAGGAAAGCACGGCAAAAATAAATGCAGGAAAGTTGAGGGCGACTGCTCGATAATACGGCAAAGGAGAGAAACCATCAGCAGCGATGGAGAACCCACGTTCAGTGCTTCTTCGACGTACTTCAATGATCCTCGGACTGGATCCTGTTTGATAACTCCTGCTGCTTGATGTGCTGATACTTTCAGTTACGACCAAAGCGACAATTACCCCGGCTGTATTGCCTGCAGACTTTACTCTCTCTCGGGCGACTCGTGCGAGCTCCTCGACCCATGAGCATTCGGCCGGAAGGAATTATTGAGAGCTATGCTATAGCTGCTATAGCTGCTCACTCGTTCTGCCCGTGGTTGGACAAGATATCTTGGTGACCATCAGTTAGTTGCTTGCCTCAGGCATCGCCGAAACTACTCATCGACAGCTCGGCATGAACCTCAGCGTCAGCCGCTCGCATACAGGAGACGCCGGTGCACCGGCCAAGCTCAGAACCTGGCGGTGTACAACAAGACTTCGGTAGAGATCATTTGGCGGAGGAGGCAAGTACCATCATCAGAGGGTTTGTGAATTTCCCCGCCGAGTCAGAAGGTGCCCGTAGTATTGTCGAGTAGGAAGTTATGAGTATATCCGGTACGGGTCACTATCGAAGCACTATCACAGGCGGATAGAGGTCTTATCCTCGTCAAGTCAAGCATCTTCGTCAAGATGGTTGGCTTTACCACGAAATGCCTTGCCACGCGAGTGCCATACATCAGGCAAAATCAAAACTCTTGACTCACCGAGTCGGCCCCCCTACCCCCCTTCCAATGTTGGATCAAAGCATTAAGTCTCGCAATATCCTAATGTCCGCCCAACATTGGGAAGGGGGGAAGGGGGGCAGCTATCAACAGTAGTCCACCAGCTGAGTTCCCCAACCACACTACTTTTGCGTTTGACTGCAGTGGGCGAATTCGCGTGAGCGGAATTTTTGGACGATTCTGTTGACATATCACGGGGAAATAACTTACGAACTACAATGAAACGTATTTCGCTCCCTGAACACAAGACAAGAGACTAGCAAAGAAGAAGTCTCCTATGGATGACAGAGAGCCTCTAGGAGTCAATGGTTCAACACTTCAGTCTGAAGTCTTCAGAGTAGAGTCGTGTGGGATGAAATAAATGTAGCGAAACAACGACCACAAGTGGGTAGGTCCCTCCTGCACAAGGAAAACCCAGGAACGGTCACAATGATTGGCGCATCATCCCAGTAAATCTCGTCGGCCTTACTGCTCGTTTTTGGTACTGGCACAACAAGTGGCACCTTCCCTTCCAGTAAGCACAAGCAGTCCGAGATGCCGAAGCCTGCTTGGTTTGGGTACACCCGAAAGTCGTCAATGACGATGACTTCTGGCCGGTACTCGATCAGGACCGCTAGGG
>NW_003214114.1:0-1013 GCF_000006405.1 Perkinsus marinus ATCC 50983
ATACTGAGCAGAGATGAGATGCTGCGCGACACAACATGAGCCCCGTGCCATGGGGCCCATGGCACGATTTTGACATGGGCTCACTCGGAATACTCTTGCATTCTTGGAAAGAGCCTTATCTGTGCAGCTTGTGACTTGATATTTCTAGTCACTCTCTGCTGCTGCTCGCGGAGTCTGTGGAGTTGCGTATCGCGCCAGAGGTCGTAGTTGGCCGCAGGAGGATAATGGAACTACATGTGAAGGCATAGTAACAAGTCATACAATCTCAGGCGTAGCCCTAACTTAACGTTGATATCCTAAAACAGACATTATAATGTTTAGTACGGAAAGAAGTCTCTCCAATCTCACAGGCAGCCCAGGTTCCGCTCCCGACATTTCGGGGATAGTAGATATCCCATTGAGGTTTCTTTGATATTCTGAACCATGCGAACTGCTGGGAGTTATCAAAAGGATCAGATTGATGAGCAGAATCATTGGCAGGATAGCCTGGCGAAACTATCTATTAGAAACAGGGTTTCCAGAGCAAAACTCAGCCCAGAAATTCTGTGAGGGACGCCTCATAGTCGTGAATAGTTTGTATTAGCTCATGCTCGTCCGATTTTTTTAATAGCCTCTATAAGTGAGTGGTCACCTGCAAAAACTAGGGTCGGGTCGAAAGGAGGGCACTCCTCCAAGAAGGGGTCGTATTCATCAAAAGTGGAATATTGCGGGGGCATATCGTCCAATCGAGAGAAAAGTGCCATGGCACACATTGGAGGTGCCGAAGACAAGTCACAGGGTCCAGCAACATCGTTCAGGCTGAAAATGGAAAGTACAAAATGCGGAGAAGAACAGTCTGTACTTGAAGCCAGGACACTGTGCTAAGACATTATGACATAGCGTGTTACATAGCGGGACTTTCCCGACAACAGGGACGAGCGAGTCGGAAGCCTGGTACAGGAGCGTCACATACGACTCACTCGCTCATCCACCTGCGGGACTGTGCACATGGGGAAGATTGACGCGCATTGCAT
>NW_003215135.1:0-1010 GCF_000006405.1 Perkinsus marinus ATCC 50983
GACCCATTGGAGAGGTCAGAGCAGCATGCATCGAGGCATCAGTCCCTTGGTCCTCTCTAACCCTAAAGGTTAGCAGAGGATGGAGCTAGGCTCTCTTTTCATTTCTTTTCTGGTGCTCGGGACTTGAGTTCATATAGTAAGAACTCGCACCGTGCTCAAGGCACAGACCACAAACCTCTGGCGTAGGCAAGATCCAGAGGCGGGTCTTAGCGACATTAGAGATCGCGAGGACCAAGTGACAGTACCGGACACCACACCACTAGACCAAGGGGCACGAAGCCCATCACCCGGCTTGATTGTTAGACATCCCGGAGGGTAAAGCCTGCAGTGACCCAGGGGTAGCTTGCCGCGCCCTGGCATGGTCCGGCCCATAGCCTTTACCAGGAACTTGTGGACAGCGGCCTCAAGAGCAAGACACATCCAGACTTCAGGAGTTGGAGAGACCTGACCATCCACACCAGCGAACAACTATCCAACAGCTCACCCTTCCGCTTTCTCCTTCCCTAACCCTTTTTCATCAAGTGGCCGATCTCGGACTTTACTCTCCAGGAATCGGCGTTGGACGCCAGAGTACTCATGGAAAGGACAAAGACAAAACTGTCCTGGGCCTTGGATGAACGCCAGCAGAGACGCTGACGCCATCAGTCCGCACTGCTAAGGCTGAGTCTCCGCTTCTCGGAGATTCTTCAGCCACTCGAAGGTCAGCTTCGCCATCTTCAGTAGGGAAGGACGATACCGACGGTCGAGGATCATCTTGTAATTCGCCTTCGGCAGAACTCGTGAAAGCTTCGAGTCGCGTCGGGCACCGTCCAATAAAGGACAGTCTCGTAATAAGTGCTTCACATCTCCGTTGTCCCAGCCGCAGGGGCAGGAAGGATCGGCTCTGATGCCCATCGTACACCGGTGGTGCGGTGTGGGGGCATGACCTGTAATTAAGGCAGCAAGCTCAGGAGAAGACCTACCAGCCTTCAAATAGCGCTTGGCGTGGCTGTAGCCCCATAGAAAGTCTT
>NW_003210942.1:0-1310 GCF_000006405.1 Perkinsus marinus ATCC 50983
AACATTTATCTGGTAAAAGAGAGATTTTCTTTCACCTCAATGGGGAGGCCACGTAAGAACGAACATCTCATTCACCAGTACTTCGTCGAAACCGGCTTTCGGTGTAGTGTACCGGCTTTCATGGTCAGGGTATTAAGGATCCTCGGCGTCTTAGTGTAAGCTCACTTCTGTACAATCCTGCGCACCGTGCTTCTGGAATACAGGTCGGATCCGAACCGAAGCGACTGAACGATGATGAGTCAGCTCTCCCTTCTCCTAAGAGGCGAGAATCAGTATCGAGCAAAAAACTTCTCCCTTCTCCTATGAGTAGCTTTCAATCAGGCAATTCGAACATCTCTGATTCTGGCGGATAACTCTTCCTTTGATGGAGTGTTATCCGCTTAAATTGGTTCGATGGGGGAACAACCCGTTGGAGGCCCGTCAGCCTGGGCGACAATCCCATCCGCTTGAATTTACGTGTTTTTTTAGGTGTTTTTCTATTTTTTTCAGCTCCGTTTTTTTCATGCGAAAAAAACGGAATGAAAAAAATGGAAAAAAACTCGCGCGCTGGAAATAACCAACCCTGCTGGTGGGCGATAACGCCTATATGCGTCATAGGAACCATTTACATCAGCGGATGGTGGGTTGCCTTAGACGGCTCAACGAAGACTGGGCGATGTGCCAATAATTCATTATCAGACCTTGAATTGCTTAACACAAGAACCCAATTACCAGTAAGTGGTGATTAATAAATAGCAACAGGAATGAAAACTATAAACTTATGCATTATAGCAGATTGGGATTTGCGGGCCGCTAATAATATGCCGCTAATAGCGGCAAAAGAGACAAGCTAAGAATCTTACCACAACTACACAGAGCAACCTGCAGACACAACACTTAGCCGAACCGGCACACTCCCGCCCAGGAGTCACTCAGCAGGTGGAATGCGCAAGTGGAATGTGGCGGTCAGCTAGTCTCATACCTTATTATGCATCGTTGTTATCCTGGTAACAGACCTATACTGGAATTGCTTCCCTAACAATAGTAAATTGCTAGGGTTAGGTACCATACCTGTGAGTAAAGTGGATAACCACCCGTATGGGATGCACTTAAGGTGTGTCTGGCGCCGTCAGCCACTGCCGAAGATCCCTAACTGTGGTCGCTACCTAAAGGCTTGTGAATTCTCACGTAATCCCAGTGCAGCATGACGAAGGAATCGACCAAGTAACTTCTCACGAACGGCACGGCGCTTGAGCCACCAGATATCAGCCAATTCAGCCAATCTCGTTGCAAGGCCTTGCTCCAAAATGGATAAATAATCTTCTGTATTA
>NW_003213134.1:0-1500 GCF_000006405.1 Perkinsus marinus ATCC 50983
AAAATAGTGGGACCAAACACGGTCGGCAGGGCAGTCAGGCACCTTTTGGCTGCATCCATTACCACGGCAACCACTGGAACGTCTGTGATCCTTGAAATTAAACGCTGTACGGTCGGAATATCATAACCAAGCACTGATGTGACTCGCTGCTTATCAAAGAAAAGGTCAGCGGTACTAAAGATGTACGAATCCCAGTTTCACCCGGTCCCGGAGGAGCTGCTTTACCAATACCACATGCATATATGCAAACGCGCAATGAACGCCTGCCCATCCACATACAATATAAACCCGTCACAGTGAGCCTTCAGATGGGATGCGCAGTTGTGAATGCTTTCAATAGATAATGTCGGAGCGATGGAGATGCTAAACCTCCACCATGTTCCGCAATATAATGGGAGAGCTAAACAACAAATGTGTCATCTCATGGGAATTGGGCGGTATTGGATATGATGCGTAGGAGTAAGGCTAAGGCTGAGGACACATTGGGCAGTAGGATGAAGCTGGGGGAGGGTGGTGACCTGCGATGGGTTGGATATCCTCTTCTCTAGGCAAGACTCGCTCTGGTGCTACTTGTGATCGCTTTTTCGACCCTACTGTGCATGTTGCCGGTGCGGTGAGGAAGTCTAGGATAGGATTTAACCTTGTACGCTGCTTCTAGTTGAATTTGTGTTGAACTAGTACTGGTGTAGGACGAGAGTGGCGAATGGACGAATACAAAGATTGAGATGCAAAAACAGGAGGGTGTTGAGCCTCTACCTGCTGTTATTGAGAAGGAAGAAAAGCTTGAGGCAGACAGTGTACCAACAGCCGCTACACCAGCCATCTCCCTGGGGGTTATGGTCACTGACCATCTTAGAGAGGCCCCACCTACAGTGGTGAGCTCGGCGGCGGCAACGTAGATTGTAGTGAGTATATCTTACTTAGGAGTGGGTAGACCAGAATCTGGTCACCAGATAGTAATTGATGCTGGTGGTCCTAGTAAGGTTATATCATCTAATGGGGAACATCCTCCACCGGTTCGTTGGCCAACTCAGCCACACCAGCAGGAGGTAGTATCGGCATGCTTCGTGTGTGAGATTACACTAGTGTGCTATTTAGGGGCCGGGGCCAATCGAAGGACTCCTCTTCCTTGGCGATTGTAAGGGATAGTGAATCTGCTATCTCTTGGTTGCGAGACAACCTATGCTACGAGCGTTGAGCGTTTAGCTTTGAGAAGTATGCTAAACACTTTCGAAGATGTGCAAGTTCTTTTTGATAGGATGGATATTACGCTAGCTTTTGAGAAAATTGCTGTTGTTGAAAAATTCATCTGCTGATGAACTTAGTCGTTTACTTATTACTTGTGGTATCTTCTTTTCTTCCGAACATACCAGAACTTCAGCCGAGACTGCTACTCCTATTGCATCTTGTCTCGCCGCTTTGCAAGAGTCCTCCGCTTCCGACCAACTGGAAGAGGAGAGAATAGAGGATGGCCCTGTTCAAGTATCCTCGAAAGTTATG
>NW_003213134.1:1600-4474 GCF_000006405.1 Perkinsus marinus ATCC 50983
ACGCGGGAAATCTCGGGAAGCATGTCAACTGGACTTCACTTCGATACACTAGTCGAACGAGTGGCACTTTCCGCCTTTACGTCTTTGCAATACGATCGCAAGAGTACTCACTATAACAGTTTTTCTATCATATTTACTCGATCACAGGTATTCCATCACAGATACACTATCATAGCAGGTATAGATGGATTAGCTATGACATAGCTACTCCATCACAGTTACTCTATCACAGTATATCCATCCACCATATATTCAGATCAACGCAAAATCTCTGCAATAACTTTAGGAAGTACTTGTGATGAATCTGTTGAATCTGCGCGTGATGATGATCTGCTCTCTCGGAGCAGGTTACATTCCCATGGTGACCATCAAAAAGATATATGTCATATCGGAACTGGTGTATATTTTCAGAGGCAAGCTGCAAATAAATTCATGTCATGGTTGAACCATGATGGTTCCTGCTGGTAGCAATGTGAGACCTTTCCAAGATCTTCTCTGCTTTCAGTAAAACCAGTTTCATCGCGCGGGCGTCTATGCTGTAACCCCGATGTATGCCTGAGTACAACGAGTTTCGCGGCAGCACGCGTTACGGAGTTCAGCTTCGTCTACAGTAAATTCGACTGCGACGAGTTGTAGGAATCAATTGCTCTGTCGGTGGGGCCGATTTTGGGTCATATCCTTCCGAATAGATCCAAACTCGATCTCTCGAATATCAAGAACGAAATGTGCTGAAGCTGACCGATCAAGTTGAGAGCTCGAGATGCTCGAAACTCGAGCATGTGAGCCAACTTGAAAATTCATTGGGACAGTGATAGGCTACAACTCATACTATGAGTCTCATAGCGTATTCAGCTTTCGATGCTTAGCGCTGTCTGAGCAGTTATAAAATTTCCATCAGAGGGGACGAGTTTCCCCAAGTTACCTCGTTAGTAACGAGTCGTTACCTTGAATTTCAACAGTTGATCTTTATTGTAGCGTTAGGATAATAGAATCTCCGCGCAGAGGAGAGATTTGCCTCACTTGCATGGTATTCGAGGAGTAGTCACAGTGATTACGCTGACCGAAATGGGTTGTTTGAAGGAACTTTCCGGTCGACACTTTCTCTCGCGGTGCCCTTTCGTCACGAGAGTTTCGTGGACCAGCCAAGCCTAGTCGGAAATACGGCAACTGCTGCAGGTACACAACCGGATTGGTCAGGAGTTCTGAATCTCCTGGGAACTTTCTCGATCATTTGAACAAGTTTTCTCTGCGGAGCGCACTCTCTACACTCACATGCTGTATATCGATCATCTGTTAGTGTATCGACCGATCTTCATCAGTGGATTTTGGAACACTTGCAAGCAAATTCAGCTCGGATTCCGAGCCTCGGAATTGTGCAACGAATCTAATCAGGTTTTTAAATTGTTTGTCGAACTGAACCACGCCAATCAGAGCGGTGCTTCCAACACACACGACGCATGCCATCGTGTCAGAAAGTAGAACAGCTCCTTTTTTCTGGGAGGCAGTTCCTGACCTTGACACTTCCCACTAAACGCACAGACAACTGTATAAGTATAGAAAGATATGACGACTAAGTCAAAGAGGGATAATGAGGGGTGAGGTGGAAACAAAAAAGGACTTTTGTGGGAATACCACAAGACTGTAGGTCGGTCTGACCGACTCGGTCAATGTCCATCACTCATGCGACTCTTAACTCCTCATTCATTCGTCAAACCTGAGCATGGAACTGTATTCAGTATTATACAAGAAACATTCACAGAGAATGCCATGGCTTACCATCTGCACACCAACAACTTGGAAAAGGTGTTCTTGGGGCGCATACGCAATTATGGGGGCATTTCCTACACATGTCACTAGCCAAAATCCTTGGCTGCGGAATCTGCCTCCCTCCAACATCATCGTTTACTGTATAGGCAAAGCAGACGAAGGCAGTGACGACCAACACAAGGTGGAAGATGCTTTTCATATATATGGGGAGTAGAATGTAGTGCGTGAGATTCGAGCCAGAGAACTGAGAAGAGGCACTAGACCATAGAGACTCGCATGTGAACGCGTTCAACACTCAACGTGACTAAGCGCCATTTCGCACTGATCGAGTGCTCAGCGAAAAACTGAGGAAATCTCCGCACGGCTTCCGCTTATTGGACACTAACAAGCAACCCGGACGCTCAACCCGCTCACATATTGGCGGACAGAAAATGGGTACAATGCTAAATGAGCTGTCCTTTGCAGACGATGTGACCCTTCCATCGAGCACAGTAATGTGGAATACGAAACACATCACTTACGTGCGAGAAGACTGCTCACGCTCTGCCCACGCACGCGTGAGCAGAACGTACGAAATGTAGGTCTTTTCTAACAAGTTCCAAAACTTTGGAACGCAACTTCACATCTTCACAAAACCGGCCTGGATTTGGAAAAAACTTCCCAATCTTAGCCGAAACCCACTTATCAAATACTCTGCTTGATACGATTAGGGCTGTCTTTGGTAAATTGAACGTATCTCACGTGCATGCGTGAATCGAGCTGCATGTGCACTCCAGGACCTCTGGACCACACGTGCCACTCTCTTGCATTCTCTCTGTCGAGTTTAGAGTCGGGTCTGTCTGACAGTTCCCAACATACTTCTATGTGGTTCACCGTCGGAATTCTATCTCTCGTTATCGTGGCTCAGGATGTGGTCAGAGGCTCGAACCAGGTGACTGGAGTTGATGACATCGAGCAAGCCTTCCAGGAGTTCATAAGAATGTGAGATGCATCGTCAGATTGATAGCGTTAGTTGGCGTACAGCCACGCAGGTCCTGCTCTATTTCAATCTCACAGGTATAAGAAGAAGTATGGTTCGAAGGAACAGTACGAGGTTGCGAAGGCTGC
>NW_003214247.1:0-1145 GCF_000006405.1 Perkinsus marinus ATCC 50983
CCAACACTTGACTTTCTGGGAACGATCCCATCGAGATCTAGCTCAGACTTCCAGGGCTATCGAGGCATCTAGTGCTACCCATGATGACTATATTTTCAGTTATCTACTGGCGGTCCGTTCTTATAATAGCACACCTCGTTATTGGTCAAGTCTCAGCCCTAGTTCTCTACACTACAGTTATCGTCAGAGACTACCTGGTGATCTACCTCTCGACTTCCCATCTATCGATTGGGACAAACTCGAGGTCAAGTATCTGAACGTTGACTATTTGCCCTATGTAAGGTCTCTACTACCAACTCTAGCTGATCAACAAGAGAAGATCAAGATTACTGTCCAGGAATACGTCGATGCCTGGCAACAAAAGCAAGCAGATCTACGTGAGCGTTCTATTAGGGAATCTCCACAAGACTATAGGCTGGAACTCTACGACTTGGTTTATATTAGCGAGACAAGTGACTCTGCTATTGGTCGACACCTGAGTTCTACATGGAGAGGTCCTCTAACTGTCGTTCGACTTGCTGGCACTGCTATGGCATATCTGTTCGAAGGTATACTCCTACCGAATGATTACGGTGGGAAACTACGTGTTTCGGACGACGGTAACTCTATAGAGAATGGTCCGGAGCATTCTAAGCTGGTCTATGCTTCTCTCAAGAACTTGGTACCGGCTAGAGCCTTACAATCTCTCATCTATGACCACTATGAAAAGGGTACTAGAGTCTATCAGGATACCAACGGTGACCTTGTGACCATGCCTGCTAGTACTGATGGCACTGATCAGTCTAAAATCACCCTACGCCGAGCCAAACAGCTAGTTGCTGGTAAGTTATCATCTAGCTCTAATGACCTCATTAGGGAAGATTGTCCACCACTTCCGCATAGTGAAGAACTCCCACTGTCTCCGAGGTCTAATGGTTCGGCCGGTTCTATCGATTGTCAGGATTCAACAGCAGTCGAAGCCTCTAGTTCGGTGCAGCCGCCAGAAGTTCTAGATAGTGGAGGGACCAGTTCAACACCTTCCAGAGCCGTAAGTTCTACTCCTGATGTTACATCATCCACACCAGGGGGGCGTATAAATCCTATTCTGAGATTCGGTGTCTCTGTTCGTAGTGATGTTCATCTACGACAAGGTTGGTTGGTGATCT
>NW_003206791.1:0-704 GCF_000006405.1 Perkinsus marinus ATCC 50983
TAGCGAGGAGGAGTGTACGGAGTTGAGGACGCAATTGGCGATATTATATATGCAGGTAGTGGGGATAGAACCGGGTGTCCTTCGGTTGATAGCAATGAATTAGACCGCGCGGCTAAGAGGGAAGTTATTGCCGTTGTTGAAAAGTGATGAGAAGATTGATGCGGAGGCTGTGTTGGATGCGGCGGTGAACTTGGAGCCGGTTGAGAGGATGGTACCGTATCGGGGAGAGCGCGCTGATTTATTTCATGATACTTTCACAGATTCTTTTAGGGCGGATGGGCCGACACCGGGACGCCCTTTTGGAGTGTTTAGATAAGGGCGAGGAGTATTGTGGTGATGATAGGGTAGTCGGGGGGAGGGGATGCACAACTCATAGGGGGACGATAATCCTGAAGTATGAACTTTGTGGACAGTGTTGTAATGTGTGTTGGCTTTTTTCGGCTGAGCTTGGGAGTTTTCTCACTGATTGTAGACGTTTGCGTACGAATTCGTGTTGAAGTAAATTGAAACTTGGGAAAATTTTTATATTGTCATTAACCCACGTGTTTATCTTCCCATAGTAAATGAATGATGTGCTTCCTTCAGAGGTTGTTGTTGCTATTGGTCTCCCTTCTGTTGGAAGTGTCGAGAACTTCCGAGGCTCTGGCCGTGCTGAATCGGCATTACCTGCAGCTGGACCCATCTAGGGTATTGGATTTACTGCC
>NW_003214416.1:0-2449 GCF_000006405.1 Perkinsus marinus ATCC 50983
CCGGGATGTTCACGATCTATTGGCTAATGTCCCGCGACCAACCCCTAGTATTGGAGATAAGGATAGCCAAGTTTGGTTGTTAGAATGAGATATAGTATCAACGTTCAGATTGATTAGTGTGGAATCGAGCGAACGCGGATTCCTATGCTTTCCGGACCCTCGGGACCCCAGCAAAGCCTTCAAGCACAATTGCCTGCCTTTCGGCCTCGTAACATCCCCGAGCGTTTTCGGGAGGCGAGCCTACGCTGTGTAAAAAGCCTATTGGACTGTGCATTGCGAATGGTTGCCCCGGAGATTGTTACTACAATATTTCGAGCGATCGTATATGTGGATGACTATACGATGGCCACAAGCAAGGCGAGGTTCTGTCTGGTATTCAGCCTGCTCCTGGTGACAGCACTTGGAATACCTATTGAGCTGACGAAAACCCACGCTTTGAGGAGTGATGGAAGGATACTTGGCTATCGGGTGGATATCGGGGAGAATAACGATATCGAACTCAGCGTGCCGGTGACCAAAAGAGATAAGATAATCGCTGTGTTGCTATCCCATCAGCTATGTATACCGCGAGCAACGCTGGAGACGCTTGTTGGCCGCATAAACTGGTGTACAGGTTGGATTCCCGAAATACGGCCCAAATTGGATAAGCTCTATGAAGTACTGGTGGTCCTGAGCCAGCGACCGTCTCTTCGGAGCGTCAGAATATCACCAACCAGGCGCCTAGAGCTACATAAGTCCGCCGAGACCTTCACTCACAGTCACAACAAACGTATTCCATACATTGACTACAAGGATGAGTATCTATTGGTGACCGATGCCTCTGGATGCGGTCTGGGTAGAGACTTCTTTCCACGATGCGATACTCAGAATCTAAGATAGTTTCCGATAAATATGGAGGAAAATCCCGAGATTTGGAGGCATATTTGGTATGAGCGCAGGAATCGGCTCGATGATCAACTTCCTGCCGAGCTGGAACCAGTGAAGTAGTAATTTCCTCGAACTACTCGCAGTCTATTACGGCTGCGAGTACATCCGGGCAATATGTGCTCCGCGGGTGACTTACATCGGATGCTTCTCTGACAACACTTGTACGGTGTCAGTACTAAGAAGCTTCAGGTCGCGCTCTATGAGCCTTCCTTCCGTCGTTCGGAAATTCGGCGACTTCCGTTACCGACTCAATGCTCATCATATTGCCGGGACCTTGAACAGCATAGCTGATGATATCTCTAGGTTAACTCGTGCTTCGTTGGTATCCACCGGTCAAATGCCGAGGTCGTGGCGGGAGGTGCCACGTTAAGTCCTTAAAAAAGCTGTGGCGTTCACTCCTCTTCAAGTCTGTAAGACTTGTCAGAAGTTGTGACTCACGACTAACGTGGGTTCATAGTACTCGGTTTCTCGTTTGCGGACCCGACTGAGTTCCTGTCAATTTGAGTGGGCCCAACTAAAGGGATGCCAGATTTGTCCGTCATCGTTGGACCGCTACATTCCCCATGTCAGAAAACTCCGCCTTCACGAAGTGGAACGAGATTCAGCCTGCAGTGCAGGCCCTGCACACGGTTCAGCTGAGGCTACTGCTCAGAATCTGGAGCTACTAGGGCTCTCGATAAGTGAGGACACAAGAAGAGGCTACGAAAGGGCAAGAAGAGAGGTCTATGAAATGGGATTGTTCTTCCCTCTCAACGCTGGTAAATTTATCCGATACATCGGATGCCTGTTGGATGTAACTGAGCTGAATTCGACCTCGGTACAGCAGCGAATTAAAGCCCTAAAGACTTTGCAGAAACTGGAAGGCTTTAGCACCATGGAGGCCGCGGATGAAACGCTTATTAAGCGAACCATGCAGGCTGTTTCACGTATAACTTATACGGTATAAGGCCCCAGCGGGATGCCAAGCGCGCTGCCATAATGCCCGAGAGTGCAGTCGAGTTCCTATTTGACTGTCCTGAGGCCCAGTTCAAGGACAAACCAGAGAAAAGCCTTGTACGATCAGCTCTCCTCAGCGGGATATCACCGAGCTTAAGGTCCGGCGAGTTGCTGCGCATAAGAAGCCAGGATATCACTGAGATACTACCTGGGGTCCCTGGGACTCATATTAGAATACACCTCGGTATCACCAAAGTCAACAAGATTGAGTACGTGGAGACCTCGTGTAATGCTTCGAAGGATGTGTGCGAACAAAGGGGGAAATGGTGCTGCTGCCACACTATGATTAGCCTCTGAGACGCGACGGCCAGGCCACTCAGAATCTTCCACAAAATCTATAAGAAGTCTACGGCGGAAGTTGAAAGCTTGGCCCAGTTTCTACCGGACTCTATTGGCGAGGTAGACCTTATGCAGTCTCTGAAACTTTCTGGTCATTCCTGCCGTAGAAGTGGGACAGTATATCACTCGCGTGCCGATGCACCGAGGCCAATTATCAAAGGAATATCGCGGTGGCGCCAAGACGCGA
>NW_003211218.1:0-1431 GCF_000006405.1 Perkinsus marinus ATCC 50983
AGGTGAAGGAACTCCTGGGCGTCCGCGAAAAGTCCGCGCACCATGCGTATGCGTAGCCTAGCATTCGATCGATTCAGGTTAGCGGTCATGGAATGGGTATATCAATGGATTTACCTTTGGGAGAGTTCCCCATAGACTTCGACTCCGCATCTGGAAGCTTGTAGTTGTCGCGTCACTCCTCAATACTTCTACTATCTGCGCGCCCTCTGTAACTGACCAATTACGTATCGATGCTCCATTTAGTTCCGTCAGCCCATATGTTTACTTCGCCTACACGGGAGTCGTGTTCGGCAACGCAGCTCGCGACTGCAACACAAGACTGGCAGCCTCCTCCCCCTCTTACTGGAGACTCTGAATTCGAGACCCCCGTCTTAATAGGTGTAGGGTGCATCTCTTCGCCTCCGAAGTTCTTGTTATTGTCCATTACAGACATTATACTTGACTATCAACACCAGTCAATGGAAAGACAAAGAGCAAACCCTCGAGCTCTGGTCGGACCGATCTTCATGGCGCATTGGGAGGGACGGCACCAACGATGTGGAGGTCCCAGACCCCAAGGTCTCAACGGTCCACGTAGGAGTCGTAGTAGAAGTGCTCTTCTAGGGTTACGAAGCTTCACTAGGTGCGGATAGATCATGACCCGTCAAAGACGGGCCAAGACGACCAGATTACTATCACTGATGTTTCCCGTAACGGCACCTATCTCGGCTCGAGACGGCTGATAGCCAACAAGAGCGAAGTTCTGAGGTAAAGAGGAAGGGCTCATGCTGATGGGCCATGCCTTATGTTAATAGGCCGGGGGAAAGCTTCTCATTGGTTACTAGCCCCTTCATAAGGGGCCATCCGGAGCCTCTGCTTCGTGCGATGTGGAAGCCCCTGGGATTTGAGGACCCCTTGGAGGAGGAGCTTATGCATGATGCTGTAGTGGGTCTGACTCAGGCGATGCCCCCAGCGGCTACTCAAGGTATCTATGGACACTACATGCCGCGATTTTACGGTATTTCTATCAGTTCGGGAGGAAGTCCCTGCCCCTAGGAGAAGGAAGGATCGCGATACTGTTGGGCAGCAGGACCCTGTCATAGCTCAGCTCAGTGGAGATATAAAGTACACCATCATGGCGGCTATTCGATCAAAGGACATGTACCTTCAGATTCCAATGGAGACCATCGACCTCTCGAGTCACTCGAGGCCTGCGTAGTTCCATCACCATTGGGCGCAGTCCTTCTTGCAGTATCGTCTTGAGCGACGATAGAGTGTCCGGCACGTAGGCTCGAGGGCTCTGTACTGGAGGCTCGTGAGGGGCCATGGTCAGGCATGTTACTCTGGAGCACGACGGCAAGGCCTTCCACATAATTGACTCGTCGACCAACGGGACGTTTTTGAATGACAAGAAGTTGCCTAAGAAACATGTGGGTTTAGCAGTCACTCCTT
>NW_003203181.1:0-323 GCF_000006405.1 Perkinsus marinus ATCC 50983
TCGTTGAAGCGATGGGAAGTTCCCATCGCTTCAACGACGTCGCATAGGGAGAGGCTCACACATCACCTAATATCGGTGGGGAGAGGCTCCATCTAAAAGAGGTCGATATCTAGCCGAGCCTCAAGGCAGCGTTGGCAACGCTGCGTTGCCGTCATGATGACGGCGTCATCTACTTCACAAAAACTCAGTAAGAGTGAAAGCTGCTACGTACATGAGCCCTGAACGAGAGTGGCTGGACAGTTGAACGAGAACACGACTATCACTACAAGGTAGAGCCGGTTTAAAGACTTCCTTGGCCATTCGTCAACAAAGTAATGTTCAGG
>NW_003204312.1:0-862 GCF_000006405.1 Perkinsus marinus ATCC 50983
GTCATTTAGGGCAGGAATAGTTGCGTTTTTGACGGTATTTGGATTCTCATGTTGTGAATCACACTCCATGAAAATGCAATGTAAATTGAATGGAAACTTCATTGTATGGTGTTATGCTCAGCGTCGACTAGTCGTGCGTCATTTTGATCGATTTAGATACGGAGGCGAGTTTGCTGGATTTAGGCGACCCACCGCAGCTGCCGAAGTTGCGTGGATATGAATTCCACATGGGCCGACTAATGGCTGGGAGGTCAGTCAACTTTGAGAAGTTGCCTACTTTAACGGGTGGCTAGTACGATGTGATGAAATTATGGAATAGTTTAATTTCTCTCTCCCCCCCCCTCGTAGAGTAGTTCTGATGTCGTATGGTTAAGCTCAACTGCTGGCTAGCGTTGTACAACACGGATGTCAGTCTTCTGTACACTTTCGTATATGCAGCGATTATTCACTCGAGTTTCGGGCGTTTTGTTGTAATAGTCTTTGCCGTTAGCGATGAGCCTTTCATATGGTTCGGTGGGATGTCCTCTGTAGTGCTGAACAATTTCCATTCGAAATACGCATAGAGAAACTTCATATTTTTTTACTGCCTCACTTACTTCCGAAGATGGAAGCTCACTTCTCTATCTATGAATTTCTCATTTATGTACTGTATTATGTGGGGCATATATTCTTTGCGCCTTGTGAGAAACATGATTTGGTTGAATTACCTCAGGCCCAGTGGTAAATCAACAGTTCCCATCAGCTTAGTGTCACAAGACAGGGAAGGTCGTCGGTCTAGTAGTACAGTGCTGAGGCCTCGCAGTGGAGTTGATGCCCACCCGAGGAAGAAGAGCAGTGACGATGCGGAGTAGGTGGGCGCGAC
>NW_003211288.1:0-1070 GCF_000006405.1 Perkinsus marinus ATCC 50983
CCTTTGCTTTCCCAGTGCAAAGGGCACTGTAATATGACTGCTCAGCATAGATGAGCAGTTCGATGTACCTCTCCTGAATATCTCGCTTGCATAATCCATTGAAGAAGTGACTTGCTAGGCGATTCTCGATAGATGTTTCTACTGATTCCTTCGCAACCGTTATGTATATCTGAAACCGCAGCATTTCCATCATCTTTCGCACTGTAAAATCCGCGGTGTATGACTTTTTGCTACCAGGAAAGCGCACAAGGCGTTGGCGAATACCATTCAGTTGTTGGAGTAAAAATAACTGGAATCTGCAGAAGCCAATCGCCTAGATAGAAGAAAATAGAACTAAGGTGGTAACTCAATGAGAAATCTTCCCGGCTCGGCATGCCAGTCACTATAGCACACGACGTTCTAACATCCCCCGGATGATTTTGCCTGAATCGTGGTGATGGCGATGTGGAATTTGTGTTGACCCCTACCTGTTTGAGCAACACGATTCATCAGGCGTCTCTCATCCTGGAGTAGATTTCGGAGCCTCAGAGAGGTCGAAGGATAGTTCTGTGGAACTTCGGACTCGACATGAACATCAATTGATGCCTCGGTTTCTCGTAACGGAGACCGTTTCTCCTCAGCTAGAGCAGTACGTTCAGATGATCGCCGGCCCTCAATGAAAACATTGATCCTCGGAGTGTTTGACAACTCAGTGAATCCATTCTTCTCAACAAAGTCAATGAGCTCCCTAGACTCTTTCTCTAAAGACAGAATGAAGCTTTTTACATTGAAACTGTCACATCTAGTCGTACTCGTTGAGGAGCGTTTACGATTGAAACCCAGAGGAGTGTCTAAGTGAAGAGTTATGCTTGGATCGCCTTCGACCCCCGATACGAATATCGTTAGGAGAATGGTTGTGCTCGCCATACCCATGAAGTTTTTCATAGTAGTACAAGTGCTACAACACACAGTTTTCTAAATAATATTTCTCTATGGGGAATACTGAGTAGATGGAAACCTATTCGGCCCGAAAGCTCAGGAAAAACATGGCCAAACTACATCACAAATATCGGCGAAACGCGCTTTCATGA
>NW_003213975.1:0-1329 GCF_000006405.1 Perkinsus marinus ATCC 50983
GGGTTCGAACCCACGCGGATCTCTCCACCAGAACTTGAGTCTGGCGCTTAGACCACTCGGCCAAACTGACGATGAGTAAGCGCTAGTATCTTGTGATCCGTACTCTGGTTGATGTCGGTCGTACTGATATATTGTTCCCTTATCTACAGACTGTCAGCTGTGGGGTTCGAACCCACGCGGATCTCTCCACCAGAACTTGAGTCTGGCGCCTTAGACCACTCGGCCAAACTGACGATGAGTAAGCGCTAGTATCTTGTGATCCGTACTCTGGTTGATGTCGGTCGTACTGATATATTGTTCCCTTATCTACAGACTGTCAGCTGTGGGGTTCGAACCCACGCGGATCTCTCCACCAGAACTTGAGTCTGGCGCCTTAGACCACTCGGCCAAACTGACGATGAGTAAGCGCTAGTATCTTGTGATCCGTACTCTGGTTGATGTCGGTCGTACTGATATATTGTTCCCTTATCTACAGACTGTCAGCTGTGGAGTTCGAACCCACGCGGATCTCTCCACCAGAACTTGAGTCTGGCGCCTTAGACCACTCGGCCAAACTGACGATGAGTAAGCGCTAGTATCTTGTGATCCGTACTCTGGTTGATGTCGGTCGTACTGATATATTGTTCCCTTATCTACAGACTGTCAGCTGTGAGATTCGAACCCACGCGGATCTCTCCACCAGAACTTGAGTCTGGCGCCTTAGACCACTCGGCCAAACTGACGATGAGTAAGCGCTAGTATCTTGTGATCCGTACTCTGGTTGATGTCGGTCGTACTGATATATTGTTCCCTTGTTTATAGACTGTCAGCTGTAGGGTTCGAACCCACGCGGACCTCTCCACCAGAACTTGAGTCTGGCGCCTTAGACCACTCGAACAAACTGACGATGAGTAAGCGGTAGTATCTTGTGATCCGTACTCTGGTTGATGTCGGTCGTACTGATATATTGTTCCCTTATCTACAGACTGCCAGCTGTGGGGTTCGAACCCACGCGGATCTCTCCACCAGAACTTGAGTCTGGCGCCTTAGACCACTCGGCCAAACTGACGATGAGCAAGCGCTAGTATCTTGTGATCCGTACTCTGGTTGATGTCGGTCGTACTGATATATTGTTCCCTTATCTACAGACTGTCAGCTGTGGAGTTCGAACCCACGCGGATCTCTCCACCAGAACTTGAGTCTGGCGCCTTAGACCACTCGGCCAAACTGACGATGAGTAAGCGCTAGTATCTTGTGATCCGTACTCTGGTTGATGTCGGTCGTACTGATATATTGTTCCCTTATCTACAGACTGTCAGCTGTGGGGTTCGAACCCACGCGGATCTCTCC
>NW_003217097.1:0-2880 GCF_000006405.1 Perkinsus marinus ATCC 50983
TACAATGCGTGTACACGTTATGGCACCAGTAGCTTGTAGAGATGGAGAGAGCCCTCGTGAGTTCGCTGAGAGAGTACGTGGATTGATGGGTGAGAAGATTGGTATTCCTCTACTTGATGGTGACTATAAGGATAAGGTCCGCTTGAATAAGTTGGTAGAAGCTGGCATATTGAATGATGATGAGGTCTATCAGTATGCCAAGGATAGTATGTTAAAAAGGAGGAGGAGGAGGAGTAAACGGGACTAATGAATCGTGTTGGTCGGGTAAGTAGTATCATCTCGGATAGCAATACTATTTGTATAGTAAAAGCAGGGGTGTTGAGTTAGTAGTGACCGTCGGGCGCTTCACTCTACAACTGCAATGCAAATCCGAACACACCAGAACAGCTACTGAACGGCGATATTAAACCATTACAAGTAGCCCATAAACTACTTGTATGTGTTTATTGCATATATTACCTGGAGGAACTTAATACATCGATCACCGAAGAAATCGTTGTGAGCATGGTTACAGTCGATAGCATGATATGAGAACCCATGATCTGGAGCTGACTCCAGCACCGATCCACAACACTCATTATCATCAATTGGTTCAACCCAACAGAGTATCGTTTACATGCCGATCGGTCACATCACTCTACCCGGCAAAACGAATCTACGCATAACTCGCACCCGGTGGGTTTGATGCCACTCTACACGAGGGGATATACCCTGATGATGCGGAGTTTTACGTAGTACACAGGTCTATGCAGCGGGTGCGATGAGGAGGATGACATTGTCTGTCCCAGTGCATGAGCTAATGGGCTAATGGGTTGCAGATAGCTATGGATACCAGGACATGAAGCTGGATGGTCGTGCTCTTCCGCGTATGCCCTAGCTCTAACGTGTGATAGGTAATAGAGAATCTAGTGGAGTACCATCAGACTAGACGAAGTCGCTCTCGTCTAACCTTGGCAGCATAACGACAGCTACTGCCATGCATATATCCATGTAGCTGTAGTTGGATTACTCGAAAGATGTCAGTCTGAGCATAAACATCGTAGCCAAGATCGAGGTAGATTACTGCCTTCCTGAATGTCTCGAAAAAGGGATGTCTACGACCTGTATTAACCCTTAATTTGTATCTGTGTTAACATACATCGGATGTACAGTTTTGAGCACAATTTCTGGAAGGCAGGCAGTTACCTTCCTGTCCTCCTCCTCCCTCGTCTGGAGTATCAGCAGGTCTATCAATGCAAATGTTCAACAACTCATCTCGCCTCTCCTCTTCCAGAGGCGGCCCAAGCCGAACTCGGCACCCCATCTGATCATAGCCTGACTGGGGGGATGTGTGACATTCATGACTCGATTGTGGATGTGACGTCCAGAACCTCTGTCACCGGTATGGCATCTGCTAACATTTGACGACCTAATCCGGAGACAAAAATTGTGTCATACCACGCCTTCGCCACATCGCACTACAATAAAGACCGCGTGGTGACATACCTTATTGTCTTTGTTTAACCTTAGACCGCAACATTTGTCTATACGACTATTCCACCAATGATGAGTCATACGCTACATCCGCACCAATTAATTGGATACTGGATGATATCCTTGAGATAGCTGAGGTGGTAAACTGAACGTTGTTGTTTTGTCTATGGGTAACCAGGCTTGTGGTGACACATCCAACTTTGAGGAGGTCGTACTCATAGCTCCTCAAGATAACAGATTCAGGCTATTACAGGGGGTGAGGGTGATGTCACGAAAAGAGAGGTGTTGAATACAGGTTTACAACTCAACTCAAACGGTTTATCGAGGGGACTTACAAGCGGTATAGCTTACCTACTCATGTAGAGACCCAAGATATAGAGTCGCTAATGACAGTACTGAAAGACCCTAGAGGTGTTAGCGAGGGAGAGCCTAACGGAGAGAGTAGCAAAGATAGGAAGATGAAGGTACGCGGAAGGAATACATCAGAAAAGGGTGCTAAGACAGAAACATCAAGTAAACGCACTAGGTAATCGGTACAACCTGAAGGCCAAAACTGATCGTATGATTGGAGTACAGGACACACTCAAAGAGGGACCCTCTAAAAGAATGTAATCATAACCAGTTAAGACGAAACAATTGGGGTCCGACTGATAAACAGCACAGGAAAGTGTACCAGAGTCCCAGTCAGACTCGAATGTTGTTATCGATCAACATTTGCGCAAACTGCTTGAGATATTCCTTTTGTCTATACAAAATAAGACAAAGATAGTATTGGTCCTGATCCCCGGCACATCTTAGTGGAAGGGCTACAGGCCGGCGGTTCAACAGCAATGGGCAGTGTATCAATACACGTGCTACAGTTTATGGCACACCACAATGCAAACAATAGCGATCTGTTGGATCTGCACATTTCTACGAAGGGGTATATGCGCGAAACTAAGTTATACCAGTACGAAGACGATACACTACATATTGGAAGATCGGTGCCACGTCATGGACAGGACAGGTTTACAACAGGGATGGTAGCTTGAAGGGTTTCTCATACGTACTGATTTAGGAATGTAAATATCGCTCGCTTGAGTAGTCGCTCAGTACAATCATACGATCCACAACAGTGAGAGGATGGTTGGTGAATCATACACTGTTGGCGGATATGTTGATAATGGGATTGAGAAGTCCAGGTGTACCGTGTGGGATGATGAGGAATACATCTAGCTGAGTAGCAGTGAGTGTTTTGTCTTTTGACATTATATCGGTCTTTGTTATTATGTGATACTATGCACGACGGAAGGTGTTGCTGAATGAAGTCTATGGACGTACCACACCGACTATTCCAGCATAACGGTCTTACTGCAACACAAGTACCAACTAACCCAACACGCGGAGAGGATCATATATCATCGTATA
>NW_003217097.1:2980-6956 GCF_000006405.1 Perkinsus marinus ATCC 50983
ATGGTCTAAGGTCAATGATCTTGATTGGGTTAATTATGCTACTGCCTTTCCTACTAGAGCTACAGCTACTTTTAATTGGAATATGGCATTCCATCGTGGATTAGGTCCTAATGCAATGCCTATTCAATGGTATAAGATATATGCTCATAGACACATATCAAGATGGGCTAGAGACTCTACACAACGACATAGTATATATTATGATGTAGCACAACATGATTGGCAGGCTGATCTTAATAACCCACAATATCCACATCTAGGCTATTGTCGTAGTACAACAACGCCAACAACGCCATCATCATCATCATCATCATCCCACAACAACAACACCAAGAAGCACTACCAGCAACATGATGATGATGATTATGTACAACTGTTACAGCAGTATTTCTGGCCGTCGTCATCATCATCATCAGGTTGATAAGGCTTTGAGTCTTATATTGTCTGTTATAATGTTATTAGCATGTAGTACCACTGTAATACTCAACTACTGCTACTCTTGTGTTTACTATTATACAGGATTTACCAATAGCAGCAGCCCCTGGTGGTGGAATGATGATGATCCCCCTCTTCTCCTCCTCCTCCTGTTTAGGTCTAGCTAGAGGTACTCGTAACTCTGGTTAATAATCTTCCTCTTGCATTCGTATGTCCTCGTACATCCTGGTATATTACTACGACTATTGCTAGATTAGGAATACATTTACGATGATAGTAGTACTATTGAACTAGGGCCTAGGAGGTAGGAGTACTGAAGTAGGGAAGAGGAAGCTTCTCTCACCACATACCCCTCATATCTATCATGTCCCCGATCATCATCATCATCATCATTCGCGGGTGGCTTGATGATCATAGCATGCTACGATAGGCTATAATAGTAAGGATAAGTACGCTTGTATGTTGATAATAATCATTCATCATCAATGTGATGATGATATTAATGGATGTAGTCTCCATCGTGATCATCATCACCAACTGCAGCTGGTTAGGGTCTTATTAAAGTCTCATTCCCTAACCCTAGCTTGTAAGAGGAGTTCCTACATCAGAGTATTGTGGTGGAGGTAAGAACGATATCGGCAGTAGTAGTAGGGATGGTACTGCCTAGTTATAGGTACCTAATTATGGAATCTAGTAGGGTTAACATTATGTACTATGGCTTATTCAGATGGCATTACTATATTGTCATCAAGCTGCTGCTGCTGATATAGGGATGTGAAGGTCAAGGTGGTAGTCTTCTCTTACTACTACTACTACTACTACTAGTGTAATTATTATAGTCTTATCTATAGGCTGTTCTGTTAATAATCGCAGATATTTATATTATGTAACTTTATGATACGCTCCTCAATCCACACAAGGTCCTATATGGTCATTTAATATATGTAGTACTATCTGGACATTAGCATTGGGACCTGCCTCTGACCCCCCTGTGGTATATTTATATTACTCTAAGTTACCGTGGACTTTATAAGATATCTCAATACGTGATGGCCTAGTAGCCCAAGCAACGCGGGTATGATGAGATCCACCATACCAACAAGTTGTGGCAGTATTCATGAATTATCCAATCGGTGGTTATTGGTGGTATTAGAATAGGAAGATAAGAAGAAGAGCAGCAGCATGTGATAATTGAAGGAGGTGTGGTATGATGACTATAGGCACGGCTGCTGCAATGATGATAGTAATACTATGTTGGAGCATGATCTTAACATACTACTTATAATCGAGATTGTTCAGAGGCTTTGATAGGCTGTTGTTACCCTTAAGGTCTGTTATATCCATATTAACATGGACACTACAACATCATCATCATCATCATCATCATCATCATCATCTGCCTCTACTGAGGTTACTTCTTATCATCATCTCTCTTCCTTGTGTGATGATAGTAGTTGTGTTCAAAGGAGCAGGAGAAGGTTGTTCGATTATCCATAAACCAGTTATTGTTATCATGATGTTGTTATTGTTCAACCGTATATTTAATGATGCCCCACTTCACAAGCCTATCAGGCAATGTTATCAACATCATCATCATACCATCATCATGATCATGGTGATACTATTACTACTATTCGTGCTACAAGGTTGTAGCTCACCACGTTCACCTGATTTAATACCACCATCTACCGCTGCTACTGGAGGGGATAATCTACAACCAAGTAAGTGGTAAGGGGAGGGGGATGATGTTGTATCATAGGTAGGAGGGTACCTACTACTACTACTACTACTACTACTACTACCACTACTACTACTACTACTACTACTACTACTACTACTACTACTCCTAGAATGAGGATATCATCAATATCTAGTAGGTACTAATAGGAGGGTCTCTTCCTCTCCCTCTACCACCCTACATCCCCCTTCTAGTAGTAGTACATTAGGTATTACTACTACTGCCACCAACCATATTACAAGAACCTCTCCTCCTCCTAGTAGTAGTAGTAGTGGTGTCATGACTACTTCAGCGCCAGTACCTAGAGGCAGATGCTCTAAGGGGGAGCCTTCTACCACCCATAATGGGTTGGCCATATATGCAGATTGGCCTCATATGGATGTTCTCACCGAGAAGAAGTATATGAATCAATTAGGCACTTTTGTTAATGGTCAGAGTTGTCTCAATTCCCACTTCTCAAGTAATAATAGCATCATATATTCGTATATGAATTCTTCTTCTTCTTATTCTTAGTTGTCCTACTTGATCTTACTCCTACTAAGTTTAGTGATTGGATAGAGGATGGTAGGAACGTGAATGCTCCTGATACCAGTAGCAGTATTGCTCGTGGTAATGACTTCAAGGCAATGTTATCGGCTATTAACACTGCTGGTAGTAAGCTTTCTATTGTGGTTGCTCTTGGGTATGGATACTATAATAGTGTATGTGATGGTAGTGAGAGTATAGATTGTATGTATCATTTCGTTAAGACCTGGGATAAGGTAGTACCAGGATCAATGGATGGAGTAGTTATATCAGGAATAGAGAGCACTACCACTGCTGTATCCTCTGCACCTTTAACTCTGCAGCATTCAAAGGGATCCTATACTCTTGGTCTTACCTTACCTATGGGGACACTTAGCTACTATCAAGAGAAGTACATTTATGATTCCTATTATCTTCTATTAATGGACTTCTGGTGTCCATCAATCACTTCTTATGCTGCTACTAATCCCAATAATGTATTTAAGACACATACAAGTGATTTAGGTCCCTACATGCTCACTACTACCACAGAGTGTTCAGGAGGAGGAGGCGAAGACTCTCCTATACCACAGAAAGATATTATGAGCATAAACAGTAAAACAGTAGTATTATGGTCAACACGACATAGTGGTACATCCTGTCCTTATCCTCTTAATGATGGTACTTGTACTAAGAATGATAGAGCTGAACTTGGTACAGTTGATACATCTATTGATGCTATTAATCTTATACATTATATGAGTACACTATTTACTTCTGCTAAACATGGGTTCTATTATATGAGCCTTATGCCTGATAGTTGGTTCTACTACTACAATTAGTACTACTACTATGATCATCAATGAGGATGATGATAATAATACTAATTATTACTATTCATGTATAATAATATATTCCCTAGGATTCCTTCCTGTTATATTGGCTATACTGCCATTTTTGTTATCCTACCACTGTTATCCACTAAACCTTCCTCATGTTGACTTGTCAATACCTTCATCATCATTTCTAGTTATAATGTTAACTCATGATGTTCATCAACGCCAGTCGAGTATCGAGTTACCACCAGTAGTAGCATTTAACCGCTCAGCTGCCGTTAGAGTATCTCATGGCCACAAGGCCTATGAGGTAGTACAGCGATATACTATATATCCTCTTGGCCAACTATCATACCAGGCAAGTAACTCTACTGAGGATGATAGTAGCAACAGCAGGGGGAGGAGGAGGAGGAGGAGGAAGAGGAAGAGTGTCGTACGTCATCACCCTGGTAGTATTGGGTAT
>NW_003209609.1:0-1021 GCF_000006405.1 Perkinsus marinus ATCC 50983
ACCGAGAGCTCCAAAGGTGGGTATTCAGTAGTACCCACTAGTGAGTTGATCATCGCGCTCAGAGCTTGAGGATAGGGCGAAGGCTGAGGCCGCTAAGTCCCCAGCTGACATTATGAAGGAGCTGCAACAGTTCACACCTGAGGGGCCGTCAACGACACCATTCCCAGGGGCAAGGGCTGAAGGGCAGGTAAGAGGGGGGAGGGGGAGGATGCAATGAGCAATGGCTCATCCTATCATCCTGGTCCTATTTTCATCTGTTCATGAACTTGTGAGGAACTTAGTTTTTTGAGTATTGTCGATAGTTTATATCATCAGGCGTCGTCCCTTCCTCACTTCGACCATGTGCCCAACTGGCGAGATCTGCTCGGCCCTAGCCTCCATTCGAACGTTTTCGGGGAGGTTCCTGACGACGGGTATCATATCAGAGTTAAAGCACTAGATGATGACTCGTTTGCTGGAGATGCGGTAGTAGGGGGTGTAGGGAGGGATGATGTGAACGATTTGTGGTATGTAGAGTGACGATGGCTCAGAGCCGCCCTTTTGACTTCCTAGCCGATCCAAGATGGGGACCATGAGAACCTCTGATGTTGTCGAGTCCGAGGGGTTGAGTTGGTGTGACGGGGTGACTGTGATTACGCCAGCTGATTTTTCTCGATCGATCATGATGATGATGCCCTCGGCTAGCATGCCTCGTCGCCCTGATGAGGCTCCTAACTACGAGACCGCTCCTATGGAACACAAGAATGAGTTCAATCCTTACATGGACAATGGAGGGTAATGTGTGATGGGTGATGTTTTTCTGATGTTACTGCTGTTGTCAGGACCTGCATCGCTGTTCCTGGTGCCGACTACTGCGTGGTCTCGACTGACAATCGTGTTAGTAAAGGGTATTCTATCGCAACCAGGAATGGATCTAAAATCACCAAACTGTGAGTAAAATGCTTAATAGTTATATCTCGGTACTTGGTGATGACAGGACGGAGCGTTGTGTGATTACTACCAGTGGAATGTTGGCCGATCA
>NW_003211702.1:0-996 GCF_000006405.1 Perkinsus marinus ATCC 50983
AACACAACCAGATGACCAAATGAATAGTCTATTCCACAACGAGTAGGATATGTCACAAATTCACGAGTCGTTTCTGTTCAGCAGGTTGCAGTAACAGTTTCATGTATTCAACCCAACCGGGAGTTTTGGTATATCACTCATCAATTCGAAAGAATGACGTAGTAGCTCTTATTCTAGGCTACTTAAGCAAACTATGTCCACTCCCAAGGAAGACTTTATTCATTTCGCATTCTACCTCCCCCGAGCTGTTCCCGTTGCGCTTCTTATCAATCCACTGACCATACGGCAGCCTTGTGGCCTGTTTATCGATGAGCTGGTGCAGACGTTCAGCCCTTCGCTCTGCAGACTCCCTTCTCCGTGGCTCTGATCGTATTCTAGATCTTCTAGATGGTGTACACCTATCCAGTATTCGAACCTAGGAAACCTGTATTCAACCTCACAAGAGTCCCCCCGTGAATATTACTGCAAAAATCAATGCCAGAGTGGCCACTCCCATCGCTACGCTGGTCACTATCAGTAGCGTATCTCTGCTACTGGTAACACCGGATGACGAGGGGGTAGGGGAGAACGGTGTAGAAGTAGTACTAGTAGACATCGACTAACACAACTAACAACGGCGACCCAAGACCATCACGACCCTCCCCACATACAATAAAGAGTAGAAGAGGTGGAGAAGAATCATGGAGATCCACAGGGAAGCCACACGCCGATAGTCTACAAGTGACCTAAGGTGAATGACTCCCTTGAAGAACCGGGCTCGATGGTATTTCCTCTGTACGACCTCAATACTGGTGTGTGTGCGCCACAATATTCTGCAGTCCAGCCACAAATTCATGGTACAGCCACAGAATTATTTCATTGGCCACTAATCGACCGCACATGAGTCCCTCATGTGCCAACATGTTCGTTCAATCGCGCGCGCCCAATCAATCGATTTCTGTTCTTAACGAAAATGTCGTCAGGGCCTATTGACGACGTGACTATCCGTCTATGGCG
>NW_003201913.1:0-495 GCF_000006405.1 Perkinsus marinus ATCC 50983
TGTAAGTCTTCCTTAAACTTGTAACGGTGGAGGTTTCGCTTGGCATCGTAAGTAGCAGCGAGGTTACGGAATGCTTCAGAGTCATCTCGGTGCTCTCTCAGAGACTCTAGCTGATGACTTTCGCTTCATTAGCTCTGCCTCCGAAACTTACTAGGACTAGGGCGGATGGGCTCAGGAAAGTCCCCATTAACTAAATGGTAACTGGATGTTAATCGATTCAATATCCCTCGACCACAACACGAACCGCTCGCTCTCTTGTTGACCTAGTCATCAGTATTCGGAGTTTCACCGCTACTGGGGGTTTTGTTAGTCTCGGGAATATTCATTCATGAGTAACCACTCCAGTCCGTTTGTCTCGTCTCAGTCGAGAGTCAACATGAGACGACCACCAAACACAGCCATTGAACACCTAGCTGATCTCATAGTACACGTTTAATGTTATTATTCGAACCAAATACACCGTATTGTTGGGGAATCAGAACTAAGTTGGAGAGA
>NW_003204710.1:0-1202 GCF_000006405.1 Perkinsus marinus ATCC 50983
AACCAGAACCAGCCGAGCTCTCAGCACGTTGTCGAATCTGTGGCAACCCACAACATCAAGCCGACACGTGCAGAATCAAGAGCGACAAATTAATCTGCCATCGCTGCAATAATCCTGGTCATTTGGCTTACGTATGTACGTCTAAGACGCCTACATCTTCACCGTCGAGCAATAGGCGACAACCAACTCCGAGATCTACGGCTAGGGTCCAAATGGTTATTAATGGACGTAAACTACATGGTCAACCCCAACGTCTGGTTTGTACGGCTTCTCCATCGTCTGGTCAAGATGCGTCAAGGGCTACTAGTCCTTCTCTCATGGTGATTGGTAACATCTGTGTTGAAGACAACGTCATACCAGCACTGTTCGACACGGGAGCAGAGGTTTCCCTCATCTCAAGACAAGCACTTCAACGACTGGCCCCCACTGCAGAAATCTACACCAACTCTGCCCATCACATTATAGTGGCTGACGGTGGTGCTTTGAACGTCGACGGTATCGTCATGCTCAAGGTCTCCACCAACCGTATTACGATCTACGACGAGTTCATCGTGGTGTCTGATGACTTATATGTCCCGGTACTACTTGGTTGTCCTACCATGGGTAAGTTACGCACCACCATCCGCGTCAGCCCACACGGTATGCATGTTACTACTAACGACGAGCACGACTTCAGCCCTTACTCGGCTCCTAAAGAAGTACGGTTCAATGACAACTACTCTACAGCTAACCAGCTGGAGAAAGACCAACAGGAGATCACGGCTATGTACGTGATCAACCATATACGTCAACTATTCCTACTTCAAGACTCTGGTACCGAGCCATCTGAAGCGGATCTACACAAGGCCCTTTTCCCTACGACGAGGACTTACCCAGACGACTTGTTTGTGGGCCAGGCCGACTGTAGCCAATCGGGAAAAGATCCTACGACGAACGACTACTATGTTCACTATACTTCTACTGCATCGACGAGAACATCCCCCAACGTGGATTTGGCTACCCCCCACCATGACGAGAACCACGACAACGACGATGTGGTAGACAACAACTCCGACGACAATCTACCTCCTTGGGATGTCCTCTTACGTCATTGGATGTGGGATGCCAAGGCACCCCTAGGTAGAGTATGTGTACGGTTACCCTGGTTGGGAGAAGAACGTCCACCTAACAACTTCAATAACGCTGCACATCGTGGTACTGCT
>NW_003212458.1:0-3605 GCF_000006405.1 Perkinsus marinus ATCC 50983
TTGCACATGTAGGAGCTACGAGAAACAGTGATGGCGACGGCGCTAGCTGATCCGATGGAGGATATATCACGAACGGAACAGGTGGGCAGATCGGGTTACAACACTGGAGTTTCACCACTCTAGTGATATGGAAAACACATTTCACGACTACTACAGGCCGCGAATATCGCGTTTTTCATGGACTTTTACGACGCCATTTCACGTAAAACGGGTTGTTGTGAAACTCCATTGTATGTAGTACTTGTTTTTTTAGGAGGGATGAATAGTCAATGTTGAAGTATGAATATATGTTTGCTCTTCTCAGCTGCTGAGCTCGGGAGTTCTCTCATGAAATTGAGGAACATATATATGAAATATTAATGTAGACGAATCAATAATAATTTCCTCAAAATTTTCAAGTGCATATTTTCCCACGTTGGAGTTTTACCCGTTTTACGCGAAGTGGTGAAAAACGCGATATTTACGGCGATATGAAATGAATTGAAATCACTTGGCGAATCACGCCGGATAGACCAACCCATTTCACGTGAGAAAAGCTCCCAGCATTTCACGTGTTTTTATGTGTTATTCACTGCTTATATGCGTTTTTTCGTGAAGTGAAATGTGAAATATGGTTTTCATATCACTAGGGTGGTGGTGAAACTCCGCTGCTTACTACAATATGTCGATCTGTTTGATAAAGGAGTATGTTGACGTAGATTTTGAATAGAGTACAACAAGCCGATTCAGGAGCTGCAGATATGAGCATCGCAACGAGAAGTGAGTTGTACGGGAAACTGGTCTAAAGGGAATTTATATTGTATATGGCAGAGATTTGTTATTGTTTGTCGATATCATAATTATTATTACGTTTTATTTTATACTACTTAATAGTGGAGTTTCACCACCCTAGTGGCATGAAAAATATATTTCACGACTACTGCATATCACCGCGAATATCGCCTTTTTCACCGAGTTTTACGACGCCAATTCACGTAAAACGGGTTGTTGTGAAACTCCAATATTACATGAATATTCTTGCATGTTATTAAAAAGGGATATCTGTATTTTGTAGTTATTTTTAGTATTATAAAATACGCCGTAGTAGTAATAATTATAACATTGAAGTTTCACCACCCGTTTTAAGTGTTGGTGAAAATATGAAAATTCTAGGAGGAAATTTTCGGGAAATTATTGCTGATTTCTGTATATTTTCAACTCGATTCGTAAATTAGCTCCTATGATTAGTTTTGGAAACTCGTGAGCTCAGGAGCTGAGGAGAGCGAAAATTTATTAGAACATTGATAGCCAGTATAGGAGTATGACCGGCGAGGTTCTGTCTATGCATGGAAAGAAAGTTACATGTATAGTTGCGAAGCGAGCGGAGTATACACCGCACCAGCAAGCACTTCCGCGTTGTGCGTGCGTGCAGAATTATTCTGACTTTACTACGAAGCATAGGAGGCCTTCAGGAGTCAAACGACTCCTCAGTGTGCCGAGATCTCCGCAAAAACTCAATTTTGCGAACAACTTTTCGAAGAGATATACACGATAACTTTTTTTGACGGAAAAATGTCCAACCCGGGGATCGAACCGGCGAGGTCTTCATGAAGAGCTAGTAAATGGATATATGTGTTATTGCATCAAGAAAAGAAAAAAATTTAACAGATACTGATAAAACTGCGAGGTTAGATTTAACAGTGCCGCCTTATGAAGGACGTTTCAGTGAGTGTATTACTATACGAGATTATCAACACGGCTGCTTCGCTCCGCTCAGAATTGAAGGAATTTGGGAGTGTTGATTTGAAGGTGATAGCTGAGGAACTTGACAGGGATTCGGTGGCGGCGAGGTTGCGAAATGATAAGATGCCGACGAATGTGAGAAGTCTGATGAGTTTGGACAACAGGTGAGCGGAGCGAAGCGATTTTTGTTGTGTCATTTTTGGCGGCATAACACCAACAATTAGTATTCATAAAAAGTAAATATTAGTAAATTGCTTAAAGTCATTGAATTGGTTTTTATATTGTTAACGGTAGATGACATCATCAAAAATGTTATATCATAATCATAATCATCACATACCATGTATATTGAGAATATGGATTGAGGGGTTTCATGTTGTTTATATGTAAAGTGAGATTATATATATTATATTTCAACTGATATATATTCATTGGAGTTTCACCACCCTAGTGATATGAAAAACACTAGTAAAAACATATTTCACGACTAGTGCATATCACCGCGAATATCGCGTTTTTCACAGAGTATTACGCCACTTCACATCAGACGGGTTGTGAAACTGTATTTTGTATTAGCAGCAGAAAGCTGTTGATAATGAGTAAAAGTCACTGAGTTTTTAGTGACAAGGTTCTGGTTTTTAGTGACAAGTCTGGTTTTATCATTCACAGTATTAGGAGGAGAATATGTTGGTGCAAATTACGGTTAGCAATAGTTAGAAAATATGCACATGGTCAACTACGCGTGAGCACGATGATGATGATAAGATTCTTGGGAAACCAGTCGTGTGTAAGATTCATGATCTCAGCTAGAGAGAAAACGTATAAAATGTTAACAGCGAATTTAGTGGAAAAATGAGATGATTGATTTCAGGGTGAAACTGGGAAAACATCGGGAGGACGGTATGGAATCTATTATGGAGAAAAATGTTGATGATGATGTTGATGAGGAGGGAGATTCAGCAGTTGAGGTTAGACCGGCTAAAGGTGGATATCGTCGTTTGCAATCATAATAATACAGCATGTTATTCTCTGTTACTATTCCGCTGAGTTTCGTTGAAGTTAGTTTAACAGAGCTGATGTCAACAGATTCGAAACGGCGACGTAGGAGTAAGGAGGGTATGAAAATGAATATATAAGTAGTGTTTTATGAGCCTGCTTTTTCAGTGGTCGTGTTACTTTTGCACTGGTGTAAAACTTTTGTACAGTTTTACAACAACCCGTTTTACGTGAAGTGATGGCGTAATACTCGGTGAAAAAAAGCGATATTCACGGTATGGAGTAGTCGTGAAATATATTTTTATTCATTAGTGTTTTTCATATCACTAGGGTGTATCAGCTCGAACATATACTCACATTCTTTTGATATGGCTGAGTTTACTTTACTCATTGGAGTGTTGTTAGTAGCACGGCTCCACTGAAAGGATATTTACATAGCAATGGGGGACTCATCTGGGTAGGATGCTCATATGCGTATGTTAAGTATTAAAGTGATAATATAGGATAGTTGTAATTGTTGTTAATGTCAACTTCTCGTCAACGAAGATCCTCTGCTAGGCTGAGCACGGTGAGATCATCTGCAGTTGATTATTCTCATCTGGAGAGGAGACTACAACAACCAGGGTCGGAGTATATACAAACGGGTGGCGAGGTTGTAGTGGCTGCTGCTAGGGGGAAACGGAGGAAGACGGCAAGAGATGGTAATAATAATAATGGAGTTTCACCACCCTAGTGATATGAAAAACACTAACGTGTATATCACCGCGAATATCGCGTTTTTCACCGAGTTTTACGCCACTTCACGTAAAACGGGTTGTGAAACTCTGATAATGAACTTGAATGAGATCTGATTTTTGCTATCGTTCGACCTCAGCGATATATCTATA
>NW_003209965.1:0-1171 GCF_000006405.1 Perkinsus marinus ATCC 50983
ATAATGGGAGATTTTCCCGACTGTTTCGTTCGCTTCTCAGTAGATAACAGCCAGCTTCTCTGTTTAACAGACAAAAACAGCATATCCACTCAGTTCCACATTTCCATATAAAGGCCAAGGCATTTATTCTCAGGATAATTGTTTCAGCATCGCAACCGCATCAGACTCCGGCATCGCAAACTGCACCCGGTGCCGGGCAGCCACATCCAGCGCAAAAACCTTCGTGTAGACTTCCGTTGAACTGATGGACTTATGTCCCATCAGGCTTTGCAGAACTTTCAGCGGTATACCGGCATACAGCATGTGCATCGCATAGGAATGGCGGAACGTATGTGGTGTGACCGGAACAGAGAACGTCACACCGTCAGCAGCAGCGGCGGCAACCGCCTCCCCAATCCAGGTCCTGACCGTTCTGTCCGTCACTTCCCAGATCCGCGCTTTCTCTGTCCTTCCTGTGCGACGGTTACGCCGCTCCATGAGCTTATCGCGAATAAATACCTGTGACGGAAGATCACTTCGCAGAATAAATAAATCCTGGTGTCCCTGTTGATACCGGGA
Source organism: Perkinsus marinus ATCC 50983 (assembly GCF_000006405.1). Classification (NCBI taxonomy): domain Eukaryota; phylum Perkinsozoa; order Perkinsida; family Perkinsidae; genus Perkinsus; species Perkinsus marinus. The sequence goes on from NW_003209965.1 coordinate 559, forward strand.
AGCCCTGGGCCAACTTTTGGCGAAAATGAGACGTTGATCGGCACGTAAGAGGTTCCAACTTTCACCATAATGAAATAAGATCACTACCGGGCGTATTTTTTGAGTTATCGAGATTTTCAGGAGCTAAGGAAGCTAAAATGGAGAAAAAAATCACTGGATATACCACCGTTGATATATCCCAATGGCATCGTAAAGAACATTTTGAGGCATTTCAGTCAGTTGCTCAATGTACCTATAACCAGACCGTTCAGCTGGATATTACGGCCTTTTTAAAGACCGTAAAGAAAAATAAGCACAAGTTTTATCCGGCCTTTATTCACATTCTTGCCCGCCTGATGAATGCTCATCCGGAATTCCGTATGGCAATGAAAGACGGTGAGCTGGTGATATGGGATAGTGTTCACCCTTGTTACACCGTTTTCCATGAGCAAACTGAAACGTTTTCATCGCTCTGGAGTGAATACCACGACGATTTCCGGCAGTTTCTACACATATATTCGCAAGATGTGGCGTGTTACGGTGAAAACCTGGCCTATTTCCCTAAAGGGTTTATTGAGAATATGTTTTTCGTCTCAGCCAATCCCTGGGTGAGTTTCACCAGTTTTGATTTAAA
>NW_003216608.1:0-890 GCF_000006405.1 Perkinsus marinus ATCC 50983
GCACATTGATACCACACTAATAAGGAGAATCCCTACTTGGAAGCAGTAGCGGTGGTATCCATCTGATTCATGCGATCAATGAACTCCTTCTCAGCCTGGAGTTGATCCTTTCTGTTCTCTTCTATCTTCGCCGCTCGATTAGTATAAAATGACCTAACCGAAGTAGAGGCTATCCTTCTAACAACTTCAATAGCCAGGCGCCTTAGCACTTGATGTTCTCTTGTGCCTTGGCACGTAAGGATGTTTTCTTCTCCTCCTCACTCCTAGACAACTCGGTATAACTATCGACAGATGAACACTGAAAGACAGAAAGACCATCACGGATGTCGAATAAGGAATTCTGGTCCCGAGAGTCCGGTTGGATGGAACAGCTGAGACTAAGGGTAGAGAATACCGCCCCGTGATTATCACTCTCTCTTTATCTGATCCATTTATCGCAGTGGGAAGGTCCTCTGTAGGGGACTGGACAAGATCAACACCAGTTGCAGCACCATCATAGGCTTTAGGTGATGGAGCCACTGCTGCTGCTGCTGATGCTGATGCTACTGGTGATGCGGTAGATAATACCTGATGATAGACGCATGATGTTCATACAGTAGGGAGAGTGGGATACCGGAGTAGAGGAGGGAGATGATGATGGAGGGGGAGGAGGAGGAGCAACAGCCGATTGTGAGCTCGCAGGAGCAGCAATAACAGGTTGTTCTGATGTTGCTGTGAACTGTAGCAGATCGTCACTCATATTTACACACAATATAGACCGCTAAAACGAACACATTCAAGATCTTCGCAGCTTCCCATCCATCAATAGTAGCCGTATCGATGCCAAGTTGGTCATTGTCAGCTTGAGGACTTTGCGCACGCCAAGCTGATCGATTCAGATTCGGTAGACA
>NW_003214287.1:0-1112 GCF_000006405.1 Perkinsus marinus ATCC 50983
TAGCAGGTTTGCTGGCCTCGTCAGGCGTTATGGCGTCAGTAAGGATATCCAAGCTTACACACACTGTACTGTATGCGGAGTGTTTTGAATCTTTAGCTGGGCAACCTTGGATGCACTACCACTACCTCGAGGAGTCTGTTTTCGTGTGTAAACTGCACCCAGCGATCTACCATATGCCCACCCCGGCCAGCATCTTTGTATGATATCTGAATGCCTTCAATACAGTCGCCTCTTAGATCGACCTCCAACACCTTCAAGGGCTCCCCCACTATCCTAGCCTCACTCTTTCCAGACTGCTTCGGACTACTACCACTTTTCGATGCTGCCACCTTCTTGGTACGGTCTTGGGCACCACAGTACCATGGAAGGGTAGAAGGGAAGGGCACGCCCTAAGGAGTCGACATTCACTACTTGTTCAAACCAGATATGGACCTACCGGCCCAGGCTGGACGACAAGACAGAGCTCCAAAGGCCACTCGAAAGCTGATGGAATGATGAGGGAATCGGGGAACCTAGCAAAAGCATGTAAACCGATTACTACGTTACTACTACTACTACTACTACCTGCTCTCACTAATGTAATACTGTGAGAAAACATTACTACGCAGACAGAAAGCATAGCGGGGCCCAGTAGACGGGCCAAGCAGCCTCTCATTCGTGAGCAGGCTGCCACCAGAAGGTCTTCCAGAGGCCGCAGCCGCAGCCGCATCCACTACTGCCGCAGAGGACTTCCCCTCTCTAGGGGACGCTGCTGGACCCATCCTTGTATCCAGGACTGAGGGGTATGGTCAGTAGGAAGTGACGGATTTACGGTATTACAATTGAAGTAGAGCACGCCTGCTAGAGTGGTGGGTTCACTCGGGCTGACAGCTTCGCTCGCCACACTTTTGTTATGCGGCCCTTTATCGAGGGCCTTGCCGCCGGCGGTACCCCCCTGAGGAGACTCAGCCATATTAACCCCGAAGGAGAGCGGCTCTCGCGACGCTACAAACGACTGAATACAACACGATTACCCAGTATGGCCTTTATTATGACTGAACTCAGGAAGGAGTGGTATCATCCAGTGAAAAGATACGACAGTACTAATAAGAAACTCGCTTCATCAAGTAGAG
>NW_003202180.1:0-1308 GCF_000006405.1 Perkinsus marinus ATCC 50983
GGCCTGACATGAACAAACGTCCTACTGGTTCGGCTCACTCTCCAGGTTGATGAGCATATTACGACGGGCTTCTCCTCAGGGTGAATGAGGGTGTTGAGTAATAGTAGTAAATTAACACTTGATAGAGGTGACATTCGATGTATCATCCCTCCCCTATTGGTTGTACCCTCAACGGTGGAAGTCTACGGTCTACCGTAGCGAGGCCCTCAGCTCTGGTACCATACGAGAGAATAGATCCAAAGGTGATAGTATGGCCCACTGTAAGGAGACCCTCCCCCCTTTAGATGGATAGGACGGTGATGACCATATGGTCATCAACAGCTCATGCTGGTGTACCCTCCTCTATCACTCCATCATCCTTCCATCATCTACAGCTCCTAGTCGTACATGCCCTTCTTGGTGGGGCTCTTACCGACACTGAGGGCCATGGGTAACCCATCACATAGGGGGGTCCATGGGGTAGTGCTAGGTCCGACAGGAGGAGCCGCCTCTGTGGACGAATAGCTAACACCGAGACCGACATCGTCACCGATGGGGACGATAGTGAGGGCAGTAGGGTGGTAGTATGAGTCGGAAAGTCTCCAGTAGATACCCCAATCGACTACCTTACATTCAAGCAATGGATAGTTGGTGTAGCGGACACATACACCCCCTCAGGACATGTGTAGGTCCACCGCCACCGTCGTGGCCTTGCACGCCTCCTGTTCAGGCCTGCTGATCTCTTGAATGTTATAAGCTCTCGAATCATCTCTACAGGGAGACCAGCCTCGACCTTGATGGAACAACCACCGTTGGTGACGGACCCTTTAGAGGTGGACCCTCTATTCCTCACCGAGGGCTCCTTTGACCTAGTATGCCCCGCCGAGCTGCTCTCGATAGTCTATAAGGCGGCGGTTGAGATGAGACGGAGGGTGATGGAGGTTGAGAACCCCGACAGGCATAGACCACTGATAGGCTTTGGTGAGGTCCATCGTGGCCATACTAAGGAGGAGTCATCGGCTGTGCAGAGGAGTGACCATCTAGAGGTAGACCCACCCTTCCCCCCTCCGAAAGTGCCATGCCCTCCTGACCAGATCGATGTCGTATCTGCAGTCACGCTCACTTCTCTCGGTAGAGAGGTGGGTGGTAATGAGGTTATCAGCCAGTCAGTAGGAGAGCCCGATGCTCTCTTTGAAGATGGGTGTGCTCTGAGTATGGTAGAGAGGAGCCTCTTGGGTGGTGATGAGCGCCCACTCCAGGGGCGGTCCGGTCTCGTCCTGTCTTCATCATGATACAGTAGAGCTCACGAGGACATCTATAGTGGAGAGG
>NW_003202660.1:0-1575 GCF_000006405.1 Perkinsus marinus ATCC 50983
GGGATTCCTGGCAGGGGATGCCGTTATGATCTTCGCACCCCGTTCCAAGGATAAGCCGCAGTGGCGTTGTGGATGGGTAGTGAGACCGATCAGCGACCGACGTTATAATGTGTTGTGGACGAAGACCCATAGCGATCGAGCGATCGAGCGAATAACGATGGAATCGCACTATAACCTTCTCCCGCTGAGGATCCGCGGAATCCCTGATGGAGATTCGATTGATTTCTCGGGTGAAGACGGCGAGTGCGGTCCGACTTTAGTGGGTGCACGCGTGCGATTTCGGTTGTCCCATATTGACGGATCGAAGGAGTACCACTGGAGCACGATTATGCATCATCGAGATACTAAAGTATTGGTCGTCTGGGATGTTGCTGATAAAGGGCAGTCTCGCTTGGAGTGGCTGCACTTGACCGAAGAAGAATGGGACTTCGGCAGGGGGGGCGTGTCTCACCCTGGTGAGAGATAAGCGCGCTCGCCCAGGATACGCGAATGATCGAGGATAATTGTATATACTCGTATATATTCATTCATTCGTATATCACTTGGGGACTGTGTTGATGAGATGTCATCTATTCTCAAGCGCACATCCTCAGTTGCCGTTTTGCACTATCCACTCGACTCTATTTCCATGCCTATGACTGTGGAGTTGAATGCCCAACCGAGTGATCACTATGGAGATAAAGACAATTGAGACGAGTCGTGAATCAAATTGTTCCAAAAGTACGTCTCCTACCGTCGGATTTCACTACACTTTTCTACAACATATTTTATGTAAAATCACATTTACCTGATGAAGGCACATACTGGCGTCCAATGCTAAACTCTTCCCAGGGTAATTCTCCTTCTTCTGCTCACTCACTGACTTCGGAGCATTCTCCGATACGAACTTGAAAAGTTGTTTGATTCCCATTACAAAGAGTGATAATACCAAACTGGTAACACCTTGCTATACGCATACAACGCAACCTTCTGGTAAACTACGACAATTTACGTTGAGAAAAAGACTGAGAAAGACGCAAGATTCGTCAAGATTCCTAGTGAGGCCGCACCGATAGCAGCACAGTGGACTGATTAAGACCACTCGGACTACAACGCCTGGCAGCAGATACACACATGCAGTTGGTTAGGAATCTTAGCATCACTCGACTAAGATTCAAATTAGGTCAACTTCTATCTCTCAGACTCTTAAAATCTATCATCATGGCAGACGTTTCCTTCGGTGTTGGTATCCTCTGTACTCTACTAGCCGCCTTCTTTTTCGGTATTCAATACGTTCCCTGTAAACAATACACCACTTACGACGGTGCCGTATTTCAATGGTTCATGTGTAGCGGCATCGTCTGGGGAGGCATCTTACTTCAGCTCATCCTCATGCTCGCCTTCGACTGGCCTGGTCCCCAAGTCATCCTCTACGGTGTATTATCCGGAATGCTCTGGGGCTCAGCCAACTTCCTAGTGATCCCTCTAGTGCGAATCTGCGGCCTCGCCCTGGGCTTTTCCCTATACCACATCATCAACCTCTCCTGGGGGTATTGCCTAAGTCGATTCTGCTTGTTCGGAATGGACCAAGACGTC
>NW_003213821.1:0-1145 GCF_000006405.1 Perkinsus marinus ATCC 50983
GGCAGCTCACGGCACGCCCGTTGTCGAGCAAGCGAGTGGTGTCGATTGGGTGGGGTTTGCATCCGATGAAAACAGCGGGTCCACTGACACTCTACCCCAATCAGTTGGGCATGACGAGATATCCAAGGTCACAGCTGGTCTCTATCCTTTGATCGTCGCTGCTCAGGCCGAGGACCCCCACACTCAGATATGCCTAAGCTTACTCGATTCCAACAAAAAGTCTACTACTACTCTACCAGAGCAACTACAACGACGTCTCCAAAGCTACTCACATGATGAGAGAGCTAAAATTCGAGCAACATTTGTGGTGGTAGTTGAGGGAGGACAGAAGGTCTTACGGTTGGGAGTCGGTCGAGCAGTCAACGAGAACGACCCTTCGGGGTCACCTATCTTCGTTCCGGAGACAGTGAGAGATGCGGTCATTAGCCACCTCCACAGCTACTTCTGTCATCAACCACCCAAGTACTTGGTAGCTTATGCCGAGAAGCACTACTACTACAAAGGTATAGGAAAGGCCATTCGCGCATACTCGCGCAGCTGCCCTGGTTGCCAGCGCAGCAGGGGTGCCAAGGTGTGGCCAGATACACGTCCAAAAGTCATCCCCAAGGATTTTGATGTCAACTGCGTGTTAGCATTGGATTGGATAGGTCCGGCAAGTGAGCCCTATGGTCCGGTAGCAACGGTGCCCTATGTCGGTGGACAAGATCTGCTACAGACGCCCAAGAGTGAGAGCGAGGTTCCCAAATATGCTCTGCATATATACGACCTGGTATCTCGCTACAGTGCCTTCTATCTAGCACGGGACAAGTCAGCCAACTCTGCCAGACTACTTACCGAGTACCATTTCCACAAGCACGGTTATCCACAATATATTGTGGTCGATCAAGATAGGAGTTTCACAGGCAAGATGTATGTTGGATGGGCGGCATCTCTAGGCATATCAGTGGTAGCTCAAGCTCCATATGCAGCATTCCGCCGCAGCTATCTTGAGCGCCAACATCTGGAGTTCTGGGCTCTCATCAGAGCCATACGTGAGGATGAGCAGGCTCGAGGCGTCACTCTTTCCCCGTGGTATGCTCTTGTTCCCCAGGTGGCCTCAACACTGAACTCTACACCAGTAGCGGGCGACATCACCCCCAACGACT
>NW_003202744.1:0-1561 GCF_000006405.1 Perkinsus marinus ATCC 50983
ACGCAGCATTCGTACAATGCTACATAGGGAACACAATGTTGACCATTTCGATACTTACACTATTGCCAACAACATAAGAAACAGGAAAAAAGCGGCAATGACACTCGACAAGTCATGCCGCCGCAACACAAAAGCTTTGAGCATCCACCACAACCAGACGCCGACTTTTATCGGCTCTGGTCATATCACGACAATGTGGATGATAGTAGTAGCTTCAACTTCCACAATGCCGACAATGATCGATAGTCATCCAACGACGGAAGATAGTTACGTTACGACATGCAGTCCAGTAGAGACGTTCCTAGAGTAGTAGTAATCGTTAAACTTTACAGTAAACATACCAGTGATAGTGGCATCAGTACGTTGATAACGGAAAGACGTCGTCATAAAGTAGAGCTTGAACGAGGTTCAACCAGCTCAAACAACACCAGCCACGCCATAACCATCATCAGCTGTAAACAGCTGATAAACCGAAGGTCTTGTCATGGTCAGCAACAATTAGCGAACATAATCATAGATCGAGACCAGCAACAGCCATTACAATCAAAACCAGCAGAAGATACAGCGGAGAAGACTATCCATTGCTACCAACCCACGGAGCAAGCCGAACAGAGATAATAACAGGTTCATCATCATCTAGGCTATCGAACGATCGCTTCATTGGTTGTAACAACGAGTATATGAATGTTGAGAAGACAAATAGTCTGAGTTCGAAAATACAATTAGAAGAATAAAGGGTATACCACAAGCTACTAACGTTTTACGTAGCCTTTATGGACAACACATCAACGGCAATGCCATCATAGACCATTCCAGAGCACGCATACACATGACGACTGAACGGTCGCATAATGGGAAGGATGATGTTTCCGACAACGCCCACGACACATAATGACGACAGATGACTTAGGACCATATCGTACAAGAATATCAGCCAGATGCAGGAAATGGTGGCATCTCCTCAACGAGGCAATAATAGTATGAATGAGTTAATGATATTAGCGACGATAAATATGAGAACTTCAGAGAGAGACAACTACAATAACCTCCATTGCTGCGATGGTAAACACGTTTACAACAAACTTCACGTAAAATCCTAAACAGTGGGCAACGCTACATCCTCAGAATAGAGGGTAAAAAGCGTCACACTGCAGCTACCACCACCACCTTAGCAATGAGATGAACAACATATCACTATGGAAAATGCCCCTTAACGTTTAACCTTCCAAATCAACAGCAACACGATCGGACTTCACGGCAGACTTCGACGACTCTCCATCAAAACCATCGATAACCGAATCAGCATCACCCTCCTTCATTTGCTTCACATCCTTCTGAGCAACACCCAAGTTGGCCGCGGCGACTCTGTTAAAGTACGGAATCAGCGCTAGACTACCGACGGCACCCAGGACGCAGAAAGCGATAAGAACCATGTAGTAGTAATCGTAATGAGAGCCACCCCACGTAGAAGGATCATCAGGTTTGAAATCGGGTAACCAAGGTGAACAGACCTGGAAAAGGACAGCCGAAAGCATAGACCCGAAGGAGAAGAACAACAAGT
>NW_003202182.1:0-1208 GCF_000006405.1 Perkinsus marinus ATCC 50983
AGATATTCCTACTACCTTTTTCAAAACAGGCCCTATTGCTTGCGCAAACATAACTTCAATTCGGCGCTCCATGTACTTGGTGAAATTATCAAACCCGATAGTATTCACAAACTTCTCACTCGCCCCTTTAGACCTGAGACAACTACATTCACATTTAAAATATCATCAATTTTCATTCGGAATAATTTGAGTTTCCTATACAGTGTTGGAGTATGAATATATGTAATCGCTTTCCTCAGCTGCTGAGCTCAGGAGTTTCCTATACAGTGTTGGAGTATGAATATATGTAATCGCTTTCCTCAGCTGCTGAGCTCAGGAGTTTCCTATACAGTGTTGGAGTAGGAATATATATAATCGCTTTCCTCAGCTGCTGAGCTCAGGAGTTTCCTATACAGTGTTGGAGTAGGAATATATGTAATCGCTTTCCTCAGCTGCTGAGCTCAGGAGTTTCCTCACAAACAAGTTTACATTCGAACTCGGGTAGAATTTTATATTAGAAATGATCAATACGTACCAGAACTAAATTTTCATATTATTATTTTCACCAATATTTTTTCATTCACTCACAAAAAAAAACTAAAATTTACTCTGAAAATTTTTTTCCTCATTCTGTGAGTTCATTGGAGTTTCACCACCCTAGTGATATGAAAAACACTAGTGAAAAATATATTTCACGACTACTGCATATCACCGCGAATATCGCGTTTTTCACGTAAAACTCCATTATAAAATAAATTCAATTTATTCCCAGAATTTTCTTATTAATACCGCAATTCCGCCAAATCTTGTTTGTTCATATCTTCTCTCAATTCCGCAAACGCTTTAGGGCACTCATCCGAATCCTTCCAATGCGGTAAAGTCATACAAAATTTACCTGAAAAAATCGGAAAATTTCCGAAATTTCCCGAAATTTTTCCATAAAACTTACTGAGATTATCAGGAAGATCACCGAAACCATTCAACCAGTCGTTGATATTTTGAGCCGTCAAATCTCGATAATACTTATCCAGTTTGTTTCTGAAATAAAAAACACATGAGAACGATTATACACGGGTAAAAACGTCACAAACTGTGACCTTTACACGCAGTTCTCACTATTCAAGTTATATGGTCACCTACAGAACGGGAATATTTACATTTTGAAAAACAGTCTTGAAATAACCGTTCGCTTTCCTCAGCCGAGCTCAGGAATTTCCTCACTAATTATT
>NW_003215549.1:0-2242 GCF_000006405.1 Perkinsus marinus ATCC 50983
AAATGGAGATCTTCCTTAGATTTTACCTTTTCACCTAGTGTCGGCGTAGCTCCAGTTATTTTCACGGTTGGCGCTATCGACCTACTTGGCTGGAGTCCAGTGGACTAAGTCCACCATATCTTGCGTTCTATCGAGTACATCTTCGGCGGTAATCTTCGCATTCACACGTTAGCTGTAACTCGCACGAATTTGCGTCACTTTGGATAAGCTGCTGAGCCCCAGCATGATGGACGGTATCCGAGGTGGAGACCCATAGCCTATGGGTTTGGGCCCTATGGGCCATAGGGCGTAGACATCGATCACTTTCTCCCGTAATTCAGGATGATTATGGTGGTCCACCATTGGTGGATGAAAAACGAGATGGAATATCTCATTTCCCCTCTAAGAGCCCAAGCTTGTGCTCACGTTCGACCCAGAACAGTAGACTCAGTTACCTAGGATACAAACTGAAGCAGAACTCGGCCAGCCTCGGCCAGACTCGTATAACACCCTAAGATGACATGGCTAGTATAGCGGGCCGAAGGGCCGCGATTTCTCTGGTTCAAACCACCCTATTTGCCAAATAGTATTTGGCATGACATACGTTGGGCCCGGAAGTGGCATACGTTGGGTCCGGTGGGCATACCTGGCTGATCGCATGTCTCGCGCGCCCGCATGGCGTGCGAGATTTACACGGAAATTTCCATTTCCACCGTTTCCGAAATTTTCCGTGATAAAATTTCCTTTCCGCGAAATTTTGACGCTTGCCTGCCCAAAGGGCAAACCCTGAGTGTAGATGACCAGAAGGCTGGGTTCACATATTGGACAGCGAGGACGGTCGGCGTTTTTTTCGGGTGTACTTGAATGCCGATGGTACCACTCTCATGGCGGACGCAGCGCCGGAAGGTGCTACGGCCCTGTTGAGAACTTTTGCCAAGGTGATGGCTTCGCTGAAGCTTGCACCGACGAGGTTATTGTCGAGGGGTAGCCGCGAGACTCTGGTCTTCGTGGTTATTTGAATGAGTGAGTCACTCATTGAGAGTGACAACGTCAACGTCACTCTGAGTGACAACGTCACTCAGAGTGACGTTGTCGCCGACTGGGGGGGGGAGACTGCCGCGCGTGGACGTACCACTACGACGATCTGAACAGCCGCATCCAACGGTGATTCTATGACAGGATTCATGTCTGTCTTTCTTTCTTCATTTCTTTACAGTTAATCTATCCGTGTAGGGTTTGTTACAAGTTCATGTCGCACAAGTGCGTGCGGAATCTTGTTCATTGGTAGCTTTTTACGTGAAGTACGCGAGTTGATCGATATTAGTAGAGCAGAAGGGCGCCGGAATGAGGGAGACTTCTGAGATCTTTTCCTTTGGTAACATTAGGGTGTGATAAGACTTTGGTAGCAAGTTAAAAACATCTTCTGTTGACAAACTCATCATCAAGCGCAGATGAAAGTGTCGTGTTTCTCACCGTGGGTGAATTTCTTGACTAAGAGAACGTTACATCCGTCTTATATTTGTGGTATCGATCGACAGTAACTAAATACCCTACAACTGGCTAGTGCCACTACCATATCACTGAGTTAGCTGGTATACTACAAGAATCTGGAGTCGAGTTGGCTTATCTAGTTATAGCAGTGAGATATCGATTTTGGTACAAGGTATTGGCCTATAGAGGTCCACCAAGGCTCACGCGTGCATCGTAGCGTAACTTCTCCCGCAACAAAGCTACACCCCTGATAAAATGGTCTTATTCCTCCCATTTATTATCGCTCTCGTAGCTGCCTCAAGCTTTCCGTCTGAGCTATCGAAGAAAGGTAAAACATTATGCCCCAAGGGCAGTGGAAACCAGGAGTATGGATACGTGCAAACAAGCCCCTTGCATAGGTTGGTGAGTCTGGATCCGTTGCAGATCATTACAGGTGTGCTGCTGCTATATCTGTACCAGGTACTTCTACACTATCATACAGGCCGATGGCAATCCTAAAACAGCACAGACTTTCTTATACATCTCTGGTGGTCCCGGTGCCAGCAGCCTTGGAATTATGTTGACAGCTAACGGACCATGTCGCATGGATGAGGATTCCCTCATCGAAAACGAGTTGGGTTATGCACGTTCAGTAGCCCGTAGACGCTTCCGGTGCCCTATGTTCTCATGGACGAGACAAGCTAACGGTATCTGGGTCGATGCACCGATACCTACAGGTTCAGTCAAGGACCTATCGGTGCCGGATGGGAGATCTAATATTAGACCTGTGAGT
>NW_003215549.1:2342-10609 GCF_000006405.1 Perkinsus marinus ATCC 50983
CATCCGCCTGACCTATGTTACTCTAATCCCTCTAGGAAAATTATGGACGGCCACAAAGACAAGGTTACTGATACCTCTAGGAATGCTGCTTCTCGCACTATCTCTGCGGCGCAAAGCTCTGCCGTTCCACAACCCGAAACTGCGGTGCCTCAGTTCATGGTCTTGCACTCTGGAAGCAATATGTCGGTTGAGGACAAACTCCATGTGCCGTGTGCCTCCGTTTGGTTGCTGAAAGCGGGAGGATGCAAAGTTGTCATGGGCATCGACTCCTTCTCTGAAGTTACTATGGTGGATCGAAATGTGGTGTCAACTCTCTCTAGTCATGGCGCATCCCTAGAAACTAGAGAAGTGAGGAAGAGGACATGTCGAGCGGCGTGTGGCAGCCTATTCACCATCTCGCAAGAGGCCAACCTCCCCGTGGTATTTCAAACTAATCATGGACCCAAGCTCGCGATGATCTGGTGTTATGTTGTAACTAACTTCACGTATCCCCACATCCTTCTGGGTGCATCTACACTGTCTCGTATGAAAGCGTCCATCGACCTGGACGACTACGTGATGAGCATCAAGTGTATGGGAGGAGTGAAAGTCCAGCTGTCATCATCACCCCCGACAGTACCGCCAGTTGCTGCTGCACCGAGCTCTGATCTCGAGGAAAACCTTGTGAATCTATCGGATGAGGAGCTCTACCAATGGCATGTACAAAGGTGTCAAGATCTACCAACGGCCAAGCTATCTTTCTCCATCAAAGAGAGTGCTCCATCTGTGACGAGGAAGTACCCGATCCCTGCCCGGCTGAAGGAGTCAGTGCAGAAGGAGCTTGGTAAATTATCTGCCCAAGGAGTCATCCGCATTGTCCAGGAGTCCGAGGTTGGTCCCAACGCGATTGTGTCACCAGGCTTTGCCAAAGATAAGGGGCGCACTGATGATGATGGTAGTCCCGTTGTACGGCTTCTCTGTGACTATACCGCACTTAACGCTGTCATTGGGAATGAGCTCACCGATCACTGGACCCGGTCGACTGACGTCGCCAGTCTGACGACCTGCGGGACAACATCCATACTATCCCGTCAGGGTCTCAATGGTTCTTCAAGGTTGACATCAGCAATGCCAGGCATTGAATGCCTCTTACACGGTCCCGTTGGCTGACGAGGTGGTTGCCCTAACTACGTGCCGATTGGGGGATACCTATATCCAGTGGCTGTGTCTACCACAAGGTCTTAACTTATCTGCATTGTATTTCCCGTTCTTCCTCAAGGTGCAGCTCGACCATTTGTATCCCATAAAGGGATACTGGAGAAAGTGGTTCACCATCTATCTAGACGATGCAGTCGGGCACGGCAGGACCAAGGCACAAGCAGAAGGCCGCCGACGAATCCTGTTGTGCGCCCTCCGCGCCCTAAAGAAGCCCATATCGGACAAAGATCCAACAACAGTTTGCCAGTCATTGGACTGTCTTGGTCTCACGTTATCGTCCAGAGGTTGGTCCCTATCCGAAGATAATACCAAGAAGCTCAAGAGTGCGTTGGCAACCAGACCGAGGTCTCTTCTGGCGGTGATATAGTCAACCCATCCGCAGGTATTGATCTCATCATAAGATTTTTATGAAGAACAAAATAGCCTCAGACAAAGTGTGCAAACTTTCGGTTATGGAATACTGAAATTCAGTGTAATGGAGTTTCAACGATCTTCGTCTCCATTGTCGACAGCGCCCTCCTTCTCGAGAAGTCGGCGGGTGCTCCATCTCAAGACGGCATCCCTGAAAAACTTCTCCGTCTCGGGCGGTTGGCGATAGGCATGACATGGGCTTGTATCGTACTACATTTGAATCAAATGATTGGATCACAAGAGCTCATCCCAAACACCAACTCCAGTTCATCATTGAAAAGCTCGAATTTTGAGCTTCGAAATGGGGCCCAAACTCGCTTTTATGTTACGGGATGTTTGATGATGCGTGAAAACCGTCCGGGCGGCTTCCACTAGGAGATCTCCACTAGCCCATAAAGATTGGCATCGCCAACCCCTTCAGATTCGTAAATCTGGCGAATTTTAAGATTAAGAGTCTAACCTCACAAACTTGAAAACTCAAAGAACGTTTCAGAAGTCTCTCAGTCTCAACTTGAGACTCCCAGACTCTCGAGTGTGAGGAGACTAATCTCGAAATGAGATCAAGCCAGAGCTACAGTATTGGTTCTGAACTAAGCAACGTTTGGGAAACTTACTGCGAAGAACAGAAGTTGTGCGTATTTTTCTCCAAAATCAAGTTAAACACAAAGTGAGAAGAATGCTTTGGAACTTCATTAACCGTGGATCGTGCTCACGGGGTTTGTGGCACGATTATCTACTTCGGCGGAGCATTATGATGTACTTATCCGCTTTTCCGCGAGTTAGGGACGGGATAAGGCAAACTGATTGGGCCTCACCGCAATCTCAAATAAGTCCTTGAGGACGTGGGTTAGTGGAACGAACTGACGCCCTTGCTCACCTTGCTCGAAAAAACTAACGTTAGATCATAAATGTTCCCAAATTGAGGGCGAGTCCGAGGGGCTTGAGTAAAGTTTACTCAGTAAACTAACCGGTTCTCATCCTTGAGTGAGACTATCTTATCTTAGGTTCTCGAGTTCTTTACCGTTTGAAGGTAGCCTACCTTTAAACGGTAAAGAACTCGAAAACCCCTTCTACTTACCTACCTTAGCTACGTAAGTAGAAGGGGTCTCGATTAAACACGGTCTTGCAGTTCCTCGCTGATAAAAGATTTTCACCGTCAATTACCAGTCGACATTCCCAGATTTTGTGAAATCCTTGAGAAAATACATGCATACTGCGATGATCATAATATGATCTATGCGCTATTATGATGATCCTTGTGCTCTCAAGGTCTCGTGTACTGTTGCCGTCATACATGAAGCTCATAAAGATGATTGAATGTCACCCAAAACGCAGTTTTGGAAAAAATTGAGAAATATTTCAAATTTTTCAGAAAATTTCTGAAAAATTCAGTAATATCTCAGGTGAAATATTTCACGGTCTGGCGGCACCTTACTTCAGCCACCCTGCTCCCCTCCACGAGACGGTCAATACATCACCCTTCAAGTGGACGGACGAGTGTATCGCAGCCCAACAGAGCCTCTTGTATCACCTTGACAATGCTCCGAGGGCCTACTTAGCCTATGAAGACATCCTCAACATGGACAATGCTGAGGCTTCCTTATGTATTACTACGGACGCCACCCAGATCGGTATTGGAGCTCACTTATGGTATGTTCGTAAACCGGCAAGGGAGATTTCGATATCTGACCTGCGAGTTGGAGGATTGGCGTACCTGATCAGTGCCCACAGCGCCCTAGTTGATCAAAGCCAACAACAATGGCATGTATTTGAAAAGGAGAGCTATGCAATTTTTCAAGCCTTCGCGAAGTGGAGAGCATTAATCATCAGTGTTAGTCGACTGCCACGAAGTGGCGATGAACCATCGGTGGTGCTATTTAGCGACTATACAGTGGCACTGGCAAAGTTCATCAACAACAATGACGAGGATCTGTTCTCCGGTAAGACTGCTATAAAAGCCCGCCGATTTCGGGCATGGCAAATGGAGATGTCCGAGTTCGACTACATCAACATCAGGATGGCACATGTTCCAGGAGTATGTAACGTCCTATCCGACCTCTTCAGTAGATGTGCAGAACGTCTTGAACAAAGCCACGTGACCCCTGTCGATGAAATGGCGAACGAGGCTCCCACAATGCCAATCTATTTGCCTACTTATGGAGAAGCACAAGAGGAGGACGGCGACAATACTGTCGATCACATCTACACTGGCGCTATCTATGACTATGAACTTTCACACCTGGCTATGACACCGTCCCAGGCCGAGATCGTCGCGGATTCCTATGCGGTTGATGAAACCATGTATCTGTCAGTCCGACTCAAGGCAGTCTGGGCCGCAGCTAATGTATTGCTGGACTCAGAGACCTACTCGGACATCACCAGCGTGGAGAATGCCAAGGCAGTGGCATGGATTGAAGCTCGCAAGTTTATCACGTCTCTGAGCTGCAAGGAGAATGGCGCTATGGGCCTCTTTACACAGAGTACCAACAGGGAGCAAGACTTGCGGAAACTCCCATGGGTGCTGGTGATACCTGGCCCCGCAGTATTTGTTAACGAGTTAAGGCTGGTTACGGCGTACGATCCTCAACAACAACTACAGTCTGCTCGCCAAGGTCTGCTGCTCTATGCCCACGATTGCAAAATTCACGTACCCTATGACAGAGTGCTACGCGTTCTCCAAGCTATTGCCTGGTGGCCTGGTATGGGAAGCGACCTTCTAGCGCACATAAATGACTGTGACTTGTGCTCACGGCTTTATCCTTCGAAGCATCTACCATATCGCGGTGTGACTGTTGGCAATTCTCGCTTCACAACCATATCTATTGACCATAAGAATGTACCCACCTCAGAAGGTATCTCGTGTAAGTATGCTCTATCTGTCACCTGCGCTTACTCGGGATGGACTATCTTCATCCCGCAACAAGACTTATCCGCTATGTCCACGGCCCTCGGCTTGTATATCCAATGGTTCATGAAGTATGGCTTCCCTACACATCTCTACTGTGACAGAGGCAAGGCTTTCAACAACGTCTTGATGAAGGAGCTACTAGCCATGTCAGGAACCGCACTACACTTGGCGATGACCGGCCACCCAGAAGGCAACTCCATGATTGAGCAACGCCATAGAGTTTTGCAGCAAGTCATCAATGTCCACTACGAAACCTGCGGGGTTATGACGGATTCGGATATACTCTTGCTTCTATCCCACGCCGAGATGATAATTAACCAAGTGCCTAACCGTGATGGGTTCTCTGTCTACGCGAGAGTCTTTGGGATGGTCGCCCCCTTACCGGCAATGGCTAAGTACGGCAACGAGGACCCGGCGAGGGAGGTTGATAGGTCATCATCTCTAGCCTTGGTACAAGCCATACAGACTACTGCCTCTACGCTCGCTACAAGATACAACTTAACTAAGGATGCTCGAGCGAAGGAAAACGAGCTCTACAAATGCAATCCCACATTGGTCCAGCAAAGA
This sequence comes from Perkinsus marinus ATCC 50983, assembly GCF_000006405.1. Lineage (NCBI taxonomy): Eukaryota > Perkinsozoa > Perkinsida > Perkinsidae > Perkinsus > Perkinsus marinus. The sequence goes on from NW_003215549.1 coordinate 7,426, forward strand.
GATCGTCGAGCCAAAGAGCAGCTCAAGGTGGGGGATATGGTATGGCTAGAAGGAAATCAACAAGCCAAGGTACGTCAAGTCCTCTACGACGATCTGGGTGCAGCTAGAGGGGTTATTGCCAACGCTTTCGTTCAAGCGTTGCCATTGTTGCTCTCTCTGCGGTAGATCTACTGATTCTGTAGACCATCTACTACTTTCCTGCCCAGCAGGCCCTAACATGTCAACCCAGCAGGTCTATGATGCCTTCACTTCTCCAAGAGCGTCCTATCTACTCTCAACTATTGCTAGCGTCCTGCTTAAACGTAACTCTGCTGTCAGTAAGCTGCTTCGTGATAAGGAGGTCTCGTATACGATTGATACTGATGAGTGATACGCTCAGATGTAGCACGTAACTCGTTAATTAACTGTTTGAATTGAATTGAATTGAATTGAAATTGAGGGGTTATTGCCAACGGTTCTACTTGGTCACTCGACAAGGTCTCTATCGTAGGGAGAGAGACGGCTTTGACCCTACCGTCGCTCCCACAAGCAAGGATCTCCACACTGGCCATCGGTGACCATATCCTCTATAAGCAAGAAGATGCCGCTGGAATTGGGAGAGTTATGGCCATCAACCACGACGAGCCCAAGTTCAAAGTGCAACCTATGGACCCACAGGTTAATGGCTCCTTCTACCGTCTGTGGAGGCCAACCTCGAGTGAGGTTGTCTCCCGGAAACGGGCACCGATAGGAGGCCATCCTGTTACTATCACCATTGGGTCTCCAGATGTAGTGGATAAGCTACTTCAGAGAACAGTTCGGGTTTCTGGTTGCCCCATCGGGTTTCGGGTGGGGTTTCGGGTGTCTCTTTCTCCACTCCATTCGCAGTTCTTTGTTCTCTTAGTTATCATTTGGACTTGGCGAAGGGTCTAAGCTTGGCCTTGTGTTACAGTTTGGCCTTGGATCGCAGTACGAGTTTCTGGTTGCCCCATCGGGTTTCGGGTGTCCTTTTCTCCGCTTCACTTGCAGTTCTTTGTCGGGAGTTCAAAGAACTGGAGTTTCCACTCATTTCCTAGCAGTAGACCCGAACTATTCACTCCGAGCTCCGATTGCTGGATCCCTGTCGGGTCTCGGGTGTTCGTTGATACTCATTTCACTGGCAGTGAGTCACTGGCACTGCCAGTGACTCACTCACAGTGACGTTGACGGAGGGGGATCCAGCGATAGCGGGTAGTTGGAAGGGGGGCCGCCGCCGGGTCAGAGCTCATGCGGGAAACTAATTCACGACAGGTAATAATTGCGTTAGTTCGGTTAGTACGAGGGTTTTCCTTAGTTTTCTGTTCTTTTCCTCAACTGTATGTACTTTTCCTTAGTTTTTTGCACTTTTCCTTAGAAATCTGCTATGAGCCAGAAATGTCTGGAGTTCAGAAGAAACAGCTCTTCTTGGGGATCTGGTTGTGAGAGACGGTACAGCAAGAAAGGAGGATATATCACTGATATGCTGATATAATATCAGCAGCCTGCTGACAGCACTGCTGTCACAGCAGGGATGTGACGTCTGTTTCCAAACAGGCTCGAGAGGGTTTGCCGCAAACCGCTTGCGTGTTGGCCTAGCAAACGTCGGAGGTAGACGTCTAGTAAACGTCTAGTAGAGGTCGGAGGTTCGATCCCGGGATTTGATATGTGGAAATATATCGGGTCCGGAGGAGTGCAGGTGGCCGAATGAGGACCGCAGTACTGAAGAATAGCAAAGCTTGCCAAGCAGGACCTTGAGACAGATACTGAGTTCCAGCAACCAAGTACCACTTACTAACTGGTCAGTAGTTATTAACTACTAGTTAAACAACGGCTGTTTAACAGCCTGCTGACAACTTGTCAGTGACAAGTACTGGTACTCGTTCACAGTTCGGCCCGCCCAACAGTGACTAGTACAATAAGTAGTCAATCTAATTCAGTAGGGTAAGTTAGTGGAGTATTATCCGAGTGTCTCATATTCGAATCTTTGTCGAGGTATATCTCAGAATTCATATTTTTTTAAATTCCGCGAGTAGAATTTGAAAGTGCATTTTCAGTGCCGGGCAGCCACCCGGTGGCCTCAGGTTCCATCCCGGGGAACCCCACTTCTCCCGTATTTCATTTGTCGAGTCTGGAATCCTTGCTGAAATCTATTTTGACAATCGTGCCTACTGAACGCAAGGCGGGATGGATTCTGAAAGCGCTTCCGGGATCGATTTTCAACTTTCAAAATCTTGTTTATTGAACACGACTTCGGGGACTATTCCCGAAATCAGTATTGACTCAATATTATTGAGAATCGATGCATCGCATGCAGGCTTGTCTATCGACTTGGATCTCCATTGACAGGGGAAAACCCATGTAGAGACTATACGATCAAAATGCTTTCTTAGTACAGTCATTGATGAGCAGGATAAACTGAAGCCTATGTCATATCAGACTCAAAATGAGTTAGACTCTGTACTACAGACTCTGCTACCAGCAGAGTTAGTACAACTAGGCGCCGAATAGTCCGCAATGGCCTCTAACAGGGATGGGTGAAATAGCCAGACTTATAAGTATCTAATACTATTGGCTTATGCTTATCTACTCTTCAACAACGTGATGCACTAGTGAAATAGACCAAACATCCACCTTTAACGAAGTCAGCACGAGCCAGTCGACGAGTTTCAAGGACAACATAATCAACAGGCTCAGGTATTCTCGTCAACCCACGAACAGATCTGGCCGAATCCAGCTCGAGCTCAGCAGCATTGATATTGCCACACAACGGGTACCAACGTACTTCACACACATACGGACGGCTACTCGCGTGCCCACCGCTTAGATCGACGTTCTCAACCCGAACTGCTGTCTTCTCGCCTAGCAATGATATTGTGTAGTTTCCCTTTACCAAGGGAGCGAACAACAGTAATTCGTCCTTGGCAAAATCAATTATGTAGAAACCCAAAGAGTTAAGCATATACCAAGCCGCCATCTCACCGTTGTCTTCATCACCGGACCATCCATCAGGAGTGTATAGCTCCGTCAGAACTTTTTCCATGTACTTATCAGCGACGTGGAAACACTGAGCGGCGACAGCGATACCCAAGACGTGATGAGACGGCTGGTTATTGTGACCATATTGACCAAAATCTTCGCTCGTAAGTCCCAACTCGGTTTCTTCGTGAATTATACCCCGATAATCGCT
>NW_003202198.1:0-908 GCF_000006405.1 Perkinsus marinus ATCC 50983
GACAACATTGTGGTGACATTTGATATGCCGAAGCGAACTGTACTGCTTGCCCCATGCGTCAACGAACGTTGTGAGCAACAGACTAGTCTGGCTAACTTACCTCAGTTATGCCTGATCCACCGCTAGCCAGTGGCCAAAGTTTGCCCCCCCCCCAAATGCTGCGGCATCCGAGGAGGGTTAGGCGATGGCGTTGTGTCATGAAGGTGACGATGGCGGCAATGAAAAAACTGGGGAGTGGAATGCTAGGCACAGAAGCATAGGCTACTCCACTAGTGAAGGGATTTCATCATTACACGATCCTCGAGGAACTAAAAGACAATGATTGTTAGAGACGAAGGGTCTTCCCGACGACCATTGTCGTTATTATGAAGAGCGGACATAAACTAGTCCACAAGAGTTGTGTTACTGCACATAGATACACCCACAGACACGTTGAACAGAAAAATAACTATAAAGTAATGAATGGTAGAGAGATTGTGAGCAAGATGAACTTATTAATGCTTATGGTGGGTTAGTGGCAGTTATGGGCTAGATATATATATCGACACAGTATGTACACAATACTGTTGCCACTATGAAGAGCGATGTTGGAATATTGAAGAGCCACAAGAGTGGCGAAATGTGATGAGAATAATTAGCAGTTCGAGTAGTCTAAGGGGAGACCAATAATGGATGAGGGCACTCTACCCGATGTTGGTGACCGGCATGGCTCCTTTGGCACTCATAGTGTAGTAATAAGACTAGTATAGATAGTAAAGAGGGTTTATATAATGGGAACAATGCTAGTTAACTACATTCACTATCGTTAATCCTGTCCATCTCAAACCATCTATGCATCATATACCAGCCACACAATGGCAGCTATAAGCACTAAAGGACACATAACTACCAGGATGAGTCGTATCTGG
>NW_003215426.1:0-1724 GCF_000006405.1 Perkinsus marinus ATCC 50983
ATTATGTCCTCACACAGCGTAAAGTGGCTTGAATCTGTGTTCATGGTCACAATGGGATGAAAAACTACATAGTCGAAGACACTTAAAATGATAATAATAATTATTACAGTCACGTTATCTGCAGTAAACGGTCGAGCAGCTCGACTCGAGCTGTATGGAATGCTAACTTTGTACCGTTCACAGGGTCGCTCTTATCGTCTGCTCGGTTTCTCCATCTTCTTCACTATATACCCAATGTATTCCTGCTATGCCCCATAGTTTCATCCCCTTTATCGGGGAAGTATACTCGTCCCTTTGGGATCACCAATCCCGCTCTGAAGTTTCCCAAACTATAACTCAGCAATATCGGATTCGATTCGAGAAATGCCTCTCGCTATATTTATAATGATCAATAAAAGCTTACGACTGACAACAGCTACAGGAGTAGAAAGCATAAAGCCGGTCAAACGTCCAAAGAACGAAATACTCACAGCATACCCGACAGCCTGTGAGAGAGTACCCTCCTACTAGGGTGAGTGACACATTATCACATGAAAAGCTGCAGCCTTAGAATTTATCGCTGGTGAGAACCACAGTCGTCACACTCCGTTGCTCAACATTCTTCATCGTAACAGTGGAGTAGCGTCCACCACCAAGGTCGACTTCAATCGGCAACTCAGCAATGGTCGCGTTACTTTCATGACGATCATCGCATATCACCTAAGTCAAACATACTGTTCTAATTCCATCATCCCGAGTATTCATAATTTTCGCTATCCATCATACTTAGAATGTGGAGTCGCTGAGACCTACCACAATGGCGATCTCAGTTCTCGCTGGGTTAATCGCCGCCATCGCCTCGATGCCCGCAGGGAATATCCCATCAGCTGCCTGTCCAGGATTGGGCACGCTGAGTGATGTCAAGACTGAATAACCCTCTTTGAAGAATTTGGTTATTTGTCCGAACGTATAATAAGGCGTGTTCAACTGAAAAGCAAGACACTACCCGGCACTTTTCACACCAGATGGCATCCGCACCGTTATTTTGCCTTCCTCACTAACTGAGACCAGGTTCCCAGGCTGAGTGGAACAACTTAAGATGAACTCCCCCCAGCAACAAAGGCTTACCCCCGTCATCACCCAGTCAATGAAAGCAGTCGAACCTCCGTGAACGAAGTCTACTATGGTGCCATGAGCATAGTGCATGGCACGATCCCAATCAGTCTTGAAAAAGGACTCCGTAAAAGGATCGCCATTAGCTGATAGAAGAACATGCTGGTTGAAAAAAGTTAAGGAAGGACTTACTCGCTTCCGTGCTGATGAGCATATAACGATCGAGATATTTGTCTTTATAGTCCTCCAAAGCCGGGTACTGGTCCATGGTATACCAGTGTACTGCAGCTCCCGCTACATAACTAAGAGGAATGTTCCCTACCACTCCCTGGCCTCATCGTGGCTCACCCAGCAGCAACTTTATCACCAAGGATCAGCTTGGAGACCTCTGGGAGGAAGTTTTTATTGTCATCATTAAAAAAGAGTTTAGTGCTCGTATTCGCAGCCTTCATGGCGGGTCCGAGGTAATCTCGAATGAAAGCCAGCTGAGCCTCGGGCGTGTAGAAACAACTTGCCCACAACGTAATAGGGTTCCTGTGGACGAATCCAACTGAAGTAACAATCATCACAACTCACGATGGTTCATTCTGCTGCGTAATTGCCCATATCGGCACTCCAAGCCTCTCATAAGC
>NW_003215426.1:1824-3166 GCF_000006405.1 Perkinsus marinus ATCC 50983
TCACATTTCCTATCTCTACTCTAAGACAGATACGCCCATCCCTACACATCGCTCCGCCGATATGCTACAGCTCGGGCAACATCCGTGCATATGATCTCCATGTCATCACAAGAGACCGTAGGAGAAAGACAGAACTTCGGATTATTGGCTGAAGTAGCATAACGGTTAGTCGCCAGTCCTATCCACGCTAAAGTTCCGAGTTCGATCCCACCACCCTCCATTTAAACGCCCTCATTTCCACTTCATTTCGGAGCTACTTGTCCCGAATGACCAGATGCATTCACATGAGAATTTCAAAATTCGCGATTTTCAGTTTTTCGCTAATCACAACTATCAAATTCGAACACCATCAACACACCACGAGCCCACCTGGCAACAACGTGAGCATTCTCGATCTCAACCAACATTCCCTCGAAATTCTAAGCTTAGCCGACAGGTCCCCAGGATTCGATGCTGCTGCCGATGATACGACAATAGAAGCTACACCCTTCAAAGCCTCTCCGTCACAACAGGTGAACCACAGGAGACGGTAAATATCGACCTAAAGGAATTTCCTGGTCGGTTACAAAAGTGAAAATACATATAAGTACATAATGCCAAATTGGAAGTTACATACTACAGATTACGTGCATCGATTGAAAAAATTTTTATTCGTTAATTTTGTTGGGGATTTTGTAAAGTAAAAGTGATTGAATTTCCTAAAGGAATTTCCTGATCTATTATCTTGTGACACTCCGAGTTGTGCGTTGTTGATATCATTAGCGTTTTGTGTAATGTGTCCACTTTATTCTTTTAATTACTCATACGAAGAATAAGGTTATTAACGTTACGGTACTAGTTGCGTTATCTATCAACAGGGCAACCTGTTACAATCTCACTCACACTGTGTGAATGAGATAATGCATTTTCACTACTGCGTAAATACATACAAACACATAACGCCGAATTCGAAGATTACACGCATCGATTGAAATTTTTATTCGTTAATTTTGTTGATGATTTTGTAAATCCAAAGTAATATATTTTCCAGATCAATTTCCAAATACTAACAATATGAATTCGAATTATTATATTATTAATCTACTTCGACCACGTGGTGACACTGATAACCAACGTGTCACCACAAGCCACGAAAGCCTCCGCCATTCCAAACAAGACCCCTCCCCCACCTTCTCCCGATACGTCCACTCCTCCGGGAACCCCTCGCTGGTCTCAATCGCATGCAGAAATTGCAGCTCATTGATAGCTTCGCATTGACGACCGAAAAGGACCAACCACAGCTGTTACCAAGTGGCCGCTATTTAAACCAGTACCTTCCAGAAAAGTAAAAAATACCCACACC
>NW_003207540.1:0-1356 GCF_000006405.1 Perkinsus marinus ATCC 50983
TACCACTACTAAAGAAGCCTCGATGAGATATTGGTGGTATTGTGGTTCGAGTTATGAGGACTGTTGAGGAGCGGCATAGCATAGCCGGCAGAATCCTAATGGGCCCAACAGGAGGGGCCAATGGGGGCATGATGGTATGAATTATACTACTCTCGTGATGAGAAACTCCCCCACTACGCTCGAATCGATATCAGCAGGAAACAGTCACACGAGTGTATCGCTATAGTTACTATACGAGGATAATACTATACTTCACTACTATCCTCCTTAATCACCACCCAGCTGTCTACCCTGACCGCCGAATGGGGCGAATTATACCACTCTCGTGAAAAACTCCCCTACAGTCCTCATCATACATGTGTTGGTGACAATATGAAAATTATGGAGAAAAATTTCTTGTTGATTTCTCCTATGAGTAGTGTGGAAACTCCCGAGCTCAGCAGCTGAGGAAGGCAAACATATATCCCAACACTGTTCCCGAGTAACTACTACCGAACACGACTTTTTCACTTGATCACAACTATAAACATCAAATATACGATAGTCTCAGCATAAAAACATCATCAACTCCTTTTGGTATGAAATCAATTTACATTAGTAAGCATCTCACGCCGTAGAAGTTTCCTTTCGAGACGAGTCAAGGTCGACCTCAGACTCCTCACCACTGGAGGGGTAAAAACGTCGCTCTGCATAGTCCGCTTCACCCAGCTTTCGGCCTTCCTCTATGAGCGCCTGAGATCAACGACAACATATAACAATAACAATAACAACATATACAACAACAACAACAACAACATATACAACAACAACAACAACATATACAACAACAACAACAACATATACAACAACAACAACAACATATACAACAACAACAACATATACAACAACAACAACATATACAACAACAACAACAACAACATATACAACAACAACAACATATACAACAACAACAACGACAACAAGTCATAAACCCTACCTGAACGGCTGCTATATCCTCCTCAAAGGTGAGATACATGGAGTTTAACTCCGTCTCCACCTCGGGCATTTTATCGCGGCTCTGCATGGCCTGATAATGAGCATCCTAGGAAAAGTACAAGTCCATATTCCCACCGCTGGCCACGACTTCTCCCTCAGTGTTGATAAGTGACCAATTTGTCGCATCAGGATAGCCTCTTGCTTCTCCACCACTGACTGGTACAACGCTAAAATAATTACCATACCACTCCTCTCCCAACTCCCTTCCAAATCCACACCAATACCCCATGTAACCCTCTCCTACCTAGTTCCTCCTCAAGCCTATCTATCTTCCTCAAAAGCTCATCCCTGTCCAGCCTCTCGTCCTCACTATCCACCTCA
>NW_003207540.1:1456-3618 GCF_000006405.1 Perkinsus marinus ATCC 50983
AGTAGTCAATGGCATCAGCAGTGCCTCTCGATACAGGCAACAAGCCTGCTACTTCCACTACGGACTCTCCTTCAACCACACCAGAAGAGGTCATGGAGAACTCTGTCGTGCCCCAGGAGAGAACGCCGACCGCCGCCGCTGCTGCTACTGCTGCCACTCCAGCAGTTCAGATCGACCCTAATTTTGATGCAGTAGAATTTTTCAAGGAGGAATTGCAGAATGAAGACTCCTGTGAAAGGGCTAAGTGCGCCAGAAGGGTGCATCTTATAGCAAGTCATATCGGACCTCAGAAGACCGTATCGATGTTGGTAAGAACATAGAAAGGCTCTACTCGAAGGGGAGGTTTTGGATCAGATACCACTAATAATGGATGCTATACAGGCTAAAGGGATATGCTATGATGATGACGAGGTAGTAGTGTTGGAGCCTAGTAGGAGTAGTAGTCATACTATCAATAGTAGTAGGAGTAGTAGTCATACTATCAATAGTAGTAGGAGTAGTAGTCATACTATCAATAGTAGTAGGAGTAGTAGTCATACTATCAATAGTAGTAGGAGTAGTAGTCATACTATCAATAGTAGTAGGAGTAGTAGTCATACTATCAATAGTAGTAGGAGTAGTAGTCATACTATCAATAGTAGTAGGAGTAGTAGTCATACTATCAATAGTAGTAGGAGTAGTAGTCATACTATCAATAGTAGTAGGAGTAGTAGTCATACTATCAATAGTAGTAGGAGTAGTAGTCATACTATCAATAGTAGTAGGAGTAGTAGTCATACTATCAACGGCCTCCTGCAGGTCCTATATGCCTTGGCGCTGAGTATGCCCAACCTCATAAGCCACGTGGACGGCCATTATGAGGTAGAGTCCTTCTTCCTCTACCTCCTCCATCATATCATCAACAACAGGCTCTCGTTCCTCCACTGGAGTGCCTTGCCAGACAGGACGAGACTGTCATCAGGAATGCTGCGGTTGCTGGCCTCGTAAAAATTGCTGAGAAGAGCGAGAGTATATGCCAACAATACTGCTTCCCAGCACTAGTCAGGTAATGGGAAATTGGATACTCTCATAGGAATGATGAAGTTGTTCAGGTTAGCAGCGGGTGAATGGTTTACTGCAAGGGTTAGTGTGTGTAGTCTGGCTCCTGGTGAGTAATTATCCATACCACTCCATCGTCAAATCGTCTATCCAGGCCTATACTGTCACTGCTCTGATCCGCAGAAGGCTGAGATTAGACGGCTATTCGCTGTCCTTGTCAATGATGATACGCCTATGGTACGGAGGGCCGCAGCACAACAGACTAGGTAGGGTTATGTTCCAGCTGGATTGGGATTGGGATCATTTAGGTACTTATTTCAAGTGGTTGACAAGGCAGCTATCATAGCAGAGCTATTGGGAATTCATCGGGCACAGGCTACTGATGATGTACAAGATTCTATACGGTAGTATTTTTATTATTGGTATATTAGTTATTCATACCATCTTTTTCGAAATTCTCGGTCGTAGTGGAATCATCATATGGGAATACTACAGCGATTTCAGGTCAAATTAATTTTTTACCCATTTTGTTACCATTTTACCCATGGCTCTAATGAAATACCAACAAAATTAATTTTATACCCGGTTTACTTGAAAGTTGATGAGTTTAATTTAATGTCGTCATGTAGATCATCATTAAACAATTGCTGGTGCTGGAGTTTACGGTGGAATTTGCTGTTGGTGTAGCTTTTTCGTGTGTTTGGCCGTGCGAACCGCATTAGGTCTGGTTATCATACGCATGGTATTGCGTCCGATGTCGTAACGGTGGTCTATGCTCAGTTTGCAGTCGTGTCTCGATTGCTTGTTGTAGTAGCGGTTCTTGAAGTAGCCCAGCCTGTGATAGTTGTAGCGGAATCTATTCCGGGTCCCTATCGTGGAAAGGGAGTTTAGCCTCAGATGCTATTGGAAAAGATGTTGTTGTGAAAAGTTGACTAAAATATTTCCCCTCGAAATATGTCTTTATATTGTCCTTTTTTTCTATAGGGAGGCCTGCGTGCACTCTACTATGGTGCTGGCGGAGAAGTTTACTGAGGAGGAAAATAGGTAAATATACGATTATGCAACTTCGACGCAAAATTAATACCACTCCTCTTTGAACTGCTATCAGGCAATATCTAGTATGG
>NW_003216763.1:0-1375 GCF_000006405.1 Perkinsus marinus ATCC 50983
AATTTTTCCATTGCCAACTTTTCCAGTGGAAATTTTCCTGCCATTTCCTTGAGCTCGGAAAAATAGGAAAAAAATAGGAAAAAATTGCCAAAAATGGCAAAAATTGTCGAAAAAAGTGTAAAAAATCTAGAAGCATCTTCTCATCTGTCATAATTACCACGGTGGAACTATTATTCCCGGCTGAAAAAAGCGAACATATCTTGCAGCACTGTGGCTAAGAACCACTCAACTCAAAAGAACTCAAATCCTGATTAACAAGTATGTTCATGCACAAAATTTGTGCCACAAATGCATCATCAATTGGGTTGTTCAGGGAGCTGCATATCACTTGACTCAGAATCTATCCCAATCTCTGGTGGGTCTTGGACCGCAAATAAACATCAGTAAATATCTCTGCTTGAAGTTTGTTGACCCTGAGCAGCAATCATATAGATCTCAGGTTGGCACCTGGTAGTTGGAACAGTCAATAACCAAACGAATCGCTTTGAAATTTACGAACACGATGCATCGATCCTACTTCGTGACGAATTTCTCAGAGCTGAACGAACGTTCCAAGGCCGCAGTTTCGGCAGGAATTTGGCATAAGGTGCACAGAACAGCTGCAAGCGAGCTCTTCGTGCTACTCTTAAAAAACTCCCAATAAGCTGCCGGAGGACACTTTGCCATGGCGAGGTGCTGACCTAAGAGATTATCATACAATGATGGATGCAACCCGAGTTATCGAGCCCTGTTCAATCGGTACTGACCTCTCTTCTGCCAGTAATCCATCACAAGATTGAGGAAATCTTGCAAACTTATGACTATGACATAGAGTCTATGTTCTTCACTATATGCTCGCAGTAACTGCACTATATCTGCGAATTTACTTGACTCAACTGAGTATGTATACTCCACAAGGGCGCTGATCATCAGTACTCCAGTGATGTACTTCATACACTTCATGCTTATATTTTCTCGTAGAGGTGCATGCACACTTCGTGACAATTAAAATAACAGATCAGCTCCACTGTGAGATGCACTAGATGCAGGCAACGCGTTGAAAACTCATGGAGTTGATAACATGAACTAAACTTGGCCACTTGCATTTCCTCAGCGTAGCACGAAGTGTATTAACACCGTTAACATAATGCTGAACTTCATTGGTCACGTCGTAGCAGGGGGAGATACTAAACTCTTTGGCTGAGCAGTGTGAGAGGTTCCGCAGACCTGAATTACAGGCGATCATTGCCCTATAAGGTAGAAACTCTCTGCAGGCCCGCCGATAGGCGGGCCAAGAAATTTTTTCCTGTGGAAACGCCCATTTTGCCAGTTTTTGCCACTTTGTTGCCACCTTGCCATTTCCTCGCTCATTTTTTCCTTTGCCGGAGCACCCTGG
>NW_003203026.1:0-829 GCF_000006405.1 Perkinsus marinus ATCC 50983
TACCTCTCGGCGGGCCTCCGATAATTCTTCTTCTAATTTGTCGTTCCTTCGAAGTGCGGCTTTGAGTTGCCGGCGAAGGTCGCCCAGAAGTTCAGCATTTTCATCTAACGGATCTTTCCTGTTCAACGTTAAAGCATTGTAGCGTTGTTATCTACTCATGGATGGTCTGTGAGCAATCGCCACCTCAGCAGGTGGTTCGCGTGACCTTCCCTCTTCTGACCTCTTGGTTTCCAACGAGGCCAGTCTCGTGAGGATCGCCTCGGCCAAACCTTGAGGGATTCTCTTCCGACTGGAGCCTTTCAGTTGGCTTACCAATAGGTTTGAAGGTTATCCGTTGGCTATACTCGTAAAGCCAATCGTTGCTGGTCCACATCGTATGAGTTGGGTCCTTCCCAGACTCAGTGATGTTGATGAGTAAGTCGATGCCCGACAAAGCCGAGGGATCGTCAATGTCCGCAACGCACAATGTCATGACAATTACCTAGTAAAGACACCCTCATAGGATGAGGAGCTTTTCGACGTTTACCCGGCCTTTCCTGATGTCAGTCTCGAGCTCTCGTATGCGTTGAGGATGGACGTTAAAGAAGTCCGACAGCGCCGACGGAATGTTCTCTCGAGCTCCTGTGATATCGAGAGGTTCATCTGGCGCTGTCGCTATCTGCATGAATAGATGCGTTTCGATATTGTGATACACGACAAACGATCTACCCAGGCTTCCACTAGCCAGTAGTCTCTCGAGAATGAACTCGTCAGGGCGAAGTTCTGAAGACCTCTTTGAAATTCCGGGCCTTCTGGCTCGTATGCCCATGGAAGTGAGTTGTCGTCTGAT
>NW_003205589.1:0-942 GCF_000006405.1 Perkinsus marinus ATCC 50983
CTTCCGGAGGACTAGAACTCGATGCAGAACCGGACATAAGGATTCAATAGTTAGTGGAGATTGAGTGCAGACAGATCAGATAGATCCACGGGATCCGAACAATGGTTTGAACGGACAATATTTGAAACGGTCGGGCGAGAGCGAGCTTTACGCTACAGGGAGCGCACGCCATAAGACTGAATGGCTATAGACTCTTATCATCTCTCCTCCCCGTAAGATTGGCACAAATATCAAAAGTGAATTAAATCTACTGAATATATGCAATAGTAATGGGATTCATATTCTGGGCTTTACCGAAGTACTTCCGTATATTTCTGGAATCTTGAACAGTGCCGTCGGAAAGCTTGTAAGTAGAATCGCCAAGTACTTGTTGAACCAGTAGAGGGCCTCTCCATGAAGGAGTAAGGGGGTCGACGTTACGGACCCACTTCATCACGGAGTCACCAACCTTGAATAGACGTCGTCGTGCGACTTGTCGAGTGTAGGTTGATGGATTGATACGCGAGAGAGCATCAGCACGCATCTTCTCCATTACGTTGAGAGTGCTGTTGACCATTCTCTGTCGTTCCCGATCACGACGTCGAGCCTCGAAACGGACAGAGTCTTCGTCGATAGTGTTGCTGACGTCTTCAAACCGTCTTGAGAAGGGCGTTAGAGCATCGAAACCGTAGAATAGCTCTTGAGGACTGTAGCCATATGTAGATCGGGTGTTGATCCTCCGCTGAGCTTTCGTGACATAGGCTGGCCACGATTCAGGATGTTCAGCACAGAGGGCCTTCAATGACTTCTTGAGACCAGAGTGTTGACGTTCTAATAGGGCATTGCGATGGGGGCTAGCGACAGGGATACATCTCAAGGTAGCACCTATGCTGGCAACCCAGGCGCGGAAGTAAACACCAGTGAAATAGCGGGCATTGTCGACTGTGAAGACTCGTGGGACTC
>NW_003206897.1:0-1979 GCF_000006405.1 Perkinsus marinus ATCC 50983
GGTGGATAAGTCTCCTTCTCGGCTTCAGACAGATTCGAAAGCCACGCTTGAGTAGATGGGGTACCATTCGACAAGAGCGTTACGTCCACGTCACTATTGGGTAGAGCAAGGCCGGCAGCTGCAGCACTGTACTCGACACACGTAAAGCCGACTGACTCAAGGACACCCTTCAAACGCTCGATGGCCTCAAGTGCGGCAGAGCGTTCCTCAGGCTTCGGCTTGAGCACATGGAGAAGTTTGGGCGTCGGCAGCACTGTGCTGCTGAGGTTATGATTGATGAAGACTCTCCCACCTCGGTGGTCAGCGACTCCAATGCTCCCGTCAGACGATGTTATACGGCTCTCATGGAGGGACAGCTCGAGGCGATCGCAGAGCAGATCTCTATATTCAACAGTGATTTGCTCGGGACGGCTACTGGCGAACTTATTTCCAATTCTTACACCGTCGTCGGCTCTCGCCGATAAGTCTGAGATGCTACTGAGGATTCGAATTGCCTCCTCATACTCACCCGCGGCCTCACAGGCACGTACAACAGAGGAGAGGGTTTGACGTTGAGGAGTTAGCCCGCGTGAGGACAGCTCACTCCACAGCTTAACGGCTTCCTTCCCCTTCCCAGCACGAGCACAGGCCGCTATTGCGACTGTATAGCAAACAACATCTGGCTCATCAATACACTGTAACAAGTCCAAGCTCTCGGACCACATCCCAAGGCGTTCATAGGCACACAAAGCACAAGTCGCTAGCACCTTGTCATCGCTAGCCCTCACGCCGCTAGCAGACAGCAGTGCGAGGCCATCGGCAGCGTATCCGGCTCGGATACACCCCGAAACTGCTGTAGCCAGATGCTGGCGATCAATCGTTATCACATCACGGGCCTCGGCTAATAGATTCTCGTAGGCAGAAGGCGGATAACCGTCTTGAGCGAGCCGGTATAGGAGTAGTTGGAGAGTGTAAGCATCCTTCATGTGATGAGGCATTTCCTTCCAGACATCCATAGCGGCCGAACCAGTCATCGGCAACGAGAGGAAGGCATTATAGGTTCGGCAGGTAACCATGTTGTTATCCTCACTTAGCCGTAACAACTCCCTTGCCTCACTTTCACAACCCATACGTCCACAGGAGGCGATGGCCGAGTTCACGACAACCGAGTTCAGCATGTGCAGACTGCCACTAACCAGAGCCTTAATCTCAGAACAACTGTACGCGTCCATAGAGAAAGCCTGGCTGTACGTGAAAGCATCAGGAACGACGTTCTGCATGCTGGCCTTGTCGAGTAGGTCTCTAGCCTGCTCCGTCGAAGCCCACCGGCCTCTCTTCAACGACTTGAGGAGCTTGTTCAGATGTCTAGTAGATCTTATCGATGAGAGTAGTTCCTTACTGGGCATGCGAACCACCACAGCTACTACGGCTACTCGACCCACCACTAGATCAACTCCACAGACAAGGGGTAGCCGAGAAACTATCGAGGACGTTTGTAGAATACAATGAGCTATCAATGCTGGAGACTAAATCACTCCGCGGTACGTTGCTTCTTGCGATTTATGAAGGACTTATAGGGAGTCTTGCGCTTCTCCTTCTTGGGAGCGTCCGACGAGAGCGCCACATTACCGGCCACATCTGGCAACAACATACTTACAAACAGCAGAGGGCTTCCAACGAACGCGAGCTCACCTTCATCGACCTCCTCAGCCACGGCTGCAGCGGAAGCAGCTCCATCGTGCTCTTCTTGGCCAGCAGTGCCCTCTAGGATATCATCATCAAGCCGGTCCATATCCCCAGCAGCTCCTCCACCATCGTAGCCGAGCTCTACTAGAGCCGACATAATCCCCCGACAAGACAGTCTCACCTACAATAACGAGGCCTTGTATCGCACCATTAACAGAAAAAGCCTACCCCACGCTTCCGCTGATGCTTCAGCCACTCGCCAGGCTCATCAGCTCTCACCACGACACATTGATTCTGAGCTACATCATTAGGAC
>NW_003203463.1:0-1059 GCF_000006405.1 Perkinsus marinus ATCC 50983
AAACCCGAAACCCGAAACCCGAAACCCGAAACCCGAAACCCGAAACCCGAAACCCGAAACCCGAAACCCGAAACCCGAAACCCGAAACCCGAAACCCGAAACCCGAAACCCGAAACCCGAAACCCGAAACCCGAACCCGAAACCCGAACCCGAACTACAATCACGTCGGTGGATGAAATTGTCGTCGCGCCATGGCTCCGATGGTGATCCGGGCATGACGGCGGTGTCTTCAAGTGGTGAGTTCGGCTCATACCTGCGGGAGGATTCCAAAAGTAATCCCTCGACAGCGGCAGGATTCGAACCTGCGCGGGCAGAGCCCAGTGGATTTCTAGTCCACCTCCTTAACCACTCGGACACGCTGTCTGCGACGACGCTGAATATCCTAGCACTTCCGATGAAACCTATGTAGGATTGACCGTTAATGTCCTTCTGTTCGCTACAATGCGATAGTCCAAGCAGCTCGAGAATACCTCCGTTTGCTACGAATCCCTGTGACAAAAACGGCTGAGTGCAACGACACCTGGGAGATTCGAACTCCCGCGGGCAGAGCCCAACGGCTTAGCAGGCCGCCGCCTTAACCACTCGGCCAAAGTGTCTAATTGTACTTTGCAATATGAGATCTCAAATCCACCCGCTTGAGAGGTGCTCCACACAACTGGTGACTGGTGACGCTTTGGAGTAATATATCCAAGAAATCCTATGTGGGTATCCTCTGTTTTGTCGCTGAGTGTCCCCAGCTTCCGAAATTTAAGTCTCACTCCTAGGCAGGGAAAGGGAAATTTGAGAGCCTGAGTCTCCTTCACCCTAAATGCACAATACGGTGACACGCCTCTCCTTATGGTTCTTCGTACGTAACCATCAGTACCTCTTGTATTACCGCTCCTGGCGATAAATATCTTGGATCCGTACATGACGTGTTGTAATGATATTTTGAGAGATGAGTTATTGGCAAGTTCAACGGGTGTGCCAGCTGGGGCACGGGTGGAGCATAATTAGTTATGCACAGCGAGTGCCCGCATCGGGCGGTGGTTCTTTAAAGGCGATGGATATGATGATAAT
>NW_003200210.1:0-1081 GCF_000006405.1 Perkinsus marinus ATCC 50983
ACTGATTGTGTTTGCAATGTGGAAAATGATGTATGGGGAGGTGGTAATATATGGGCAGTGATATACGGACGATAATATGCTACACAAACATACTCCATTGACATAGTGTGATACATCGTTACTGAATATTCTCGAGAACTTTGAGTTATACAATTCTCGTAACGGATTCCACACTTGTGCGGTTAAATTGACCTCATATTGCGGTTTTCGTTCGAGCCAGATGGCTCGCGAAAACCGCCTCCTTTCCCTCTCACTAAAGTAACCTTTGGGGGTTAGATCCGGGATTCGCGGACCACGAACATCCGTCATTGGAAATTTTTGTGCCACGGGCTGGCTAACGAGCTTCTCTAAAGAGGTTTAAAATAGTGTATCTGATGGGACATACCGTATGTGAATTGATCACTGATGAGCAACTGAAATTTCCCAACTGAGGCCGATTCCTTAATTTTTCTGGCAGCAGGTCTACTTGGACGGATAACGTAGGCGAACTCTCATTGAGCGTTTTCAGTTTGCTCATAGCTTTGTAAGCTGAGCATACCGCTATCAGTTTCCTTCTTAATACGGAGATAAGACTCGCAGCTCCAGGGGCCTGGCAAATGAGCTCTGTCATCAGCTGGGCGGGCCTGAATCAGAGTCTGATTATCAGACCGCCTGATATAACAGGTTTCGGAAGTTTTGACGATTGCGCTCACCAGAACCACAAAATCCGATTTTGGCTTTGTGGTTCTGCCCTCACCGTCAGTTCGTTATACAAGTGAGGGTTGTGTACCTATTGTGCGCAGCCACACGTGAGACATTCGTGCATGACAGCCACAGACAGCAAGCAGCATTGCCACTAATTATCAGCTACCGTTATTGCCACCAATCCCTAATCCCTGTAGCTGGAGGATTCACGATGAAACTTGTGTTGAAACATTCACCACACATGCGGCGAAGCTTGAATGGAATAACACATAATGCGTTACACATTCCTTGGGCAATAACTTTGTGACGGTATAGGGCTACGATTTTCATGTGGGATTATACTAATCTAAGGAGAAGTCTCATCTTCATTCCTGGCAACTTGCCAGTGACAAGAGTA
>NW_003212992.1:0-1323 GCF_000006405.1 Perkinsus marinus ATCC 50983
GTCTTCATCATCGTCTACACTTGGCTCGGACGGGGTTCGTTACTCCTATCAGTCGCTTGCCTAGCACGACTCCACCACCTAACTCGTCTGATAGCATCAGGAAACAGTCGTCAGATGAGGCAATACCACCATCCGAGGCTTCTATCGAGAATCCTCATAATCACTGAATATATGTATGAAAATGTATCATTAACGACTATGTTGTTGAATACTATCCGAGCTTCTGGGATGTCCAAAGCACATCGCCACTTACGTTTCTATCCTTCTCGATAACTTCGACTCGTGTTGGAGATTAAATTCAGGGGGGATAATCGGAGTTAATTTCGTGGCGAGTGACGGAACTCTGCTATACTCATGCGGCAACAGGCATCAAAGAGGTGATTACAGGTGGTTGTTATTCTCGATCAGAGGGTTCTATTCCATGTTGAGTACTGAAGTGAATTTGTGAAGTGTCGTAAGTGGTAAATTAGATTTGGTATACTTTCAGTGAGCCATCTTTTTGATGTTGCTTGTTCGCCCACGTATCTTAATTCTCGCACGCGGAAGATTCAACAATATAGCTCAACGATGGGTTGGATGTTGTCCAGGTGGAACGCAGGTGGTGGTGGTGATCTGAGCTGGAAGTTGGAACTAATGAGATACTTTCAGGTTGTGTATGAGGTCAATGTAAAATGCCGAGACAAGGAGACAGCTGAAAGATTCTTCGGATGGCTGGTCAATCAAGGCCATGTCGCGGAAGTAGTTAAGAATGAAGGATTCTCTTCGGCTGAGGTACGATAGTTCTAGTGCACGTCATGAAATAGGCGGTTACTATAATTTCGTGGCGCAGTGACGGATTCGCCAGGTCTTTACGGATGTTGAGGATGCCCGTAAGTTGGTTGCGAGATATGTAGTTGACAGTGTGGAAGATCTAGATGCGTACTCTAGCGGACCTGGGGTAGTGAGGGAGGTTAGTCGGGGATCTCACAGAGTGAACGATACTGAGGATGTGATACCGAAGGTTTATCAGATATAGCACACTATTTCAGATAGCACTCAAGAAAGAAGGCATTGAGAAATTTGGTGACTCTTTTACGGCGACGAGGAGAGTTTTACGTAGCGCTCATACGGTTTACAAGTGAGGCCGCTGTTCGATCCGAGGCAGGGTCATTTTTGTTTCATGCCGCTCCGGGATAGTGAGGTTTTGGGTTGACAGTGAAGTTCTAAATGGGTGTGTGAGGAAGTGTTGGAAAATAGGAATGCATCTGAGGTACCACTCGAACAGGAGGTTAAACACGCATATCATTGAATTGAGGATATCATTGTTAATTCTGTGTGACAGGA
>NW_003211262.1:0-3395 GCF_000006405.1 Perkinsus marinus ATCC 50983
TCACCCCGGGGCCCGGGGTATCCGGCATATGCGAGTGGGGGTCCCCCACTGGGGGACCACATATGCGAGTAGGCTGCGTCTTACGAGCTCGGGTGGCGAAGTTCGCGAAGACGTCGTCTTCAGGCTCGGTACCAATAACTTGTGGTCCTTCAGGCGCATCCTCGTCCCACTTCATATCCTCGATGCACCTGATAACGGCTTGCCGTCCTTGCTCGTCGGTGACTTTGGCATATGCCGGATGGGTTACACTCCTAGGGAAATTGTCCGCACACCCCCATTTGTTGATCTTGGTGGAGAGGAAGTACTTCTCAACTTCAGCTACCAGTAGCCTTTGGAGGTTTTGGTCTTCGACGAAGGATTTCAGGAAACCAACTACTGTAGTCTCTACTCTGTAACAGAGTAGAGACGGGAAAGCGTCGGATAAGGAGTGGATGCCAGGTGTTTGGAAGCTTCCGAGGATGGCCTCAGGACCTTCACTATATCACGCATATACTTGTACTCCTTAGGTGTGAAGCCATACTCACACACGGTGTCAGAGATTTTCCCAGTAACTTCCGAGGTTTTGATCTTGGACTGGAAAGCGTCGAAGGACATCTCGTTGTTGAGAACATTTTCCACCATGACGAGGGTACTATTCCATCTCGTAGGCGTGGCGATCATGTAGTTCATGTTGGGTCTGCCATCTCCAGGGAGCTCAGCCCTGACATCTTCCATTATTCTTGCCGCTCGCTAGAAATCCTAAGCATTGTCAACAGCTTCCTGCACTTGGTTAAGACATCGTGGACCACCATCTGGTTACGA
This sequence comes from Perkinsus marinus ATCC 50983, assembly GCF_000006405.1. Classification (NCBI taxonomy): domain Eukaryota; phylum Perkinsozoa; order Perkinsida; family Perkinsidae; genus Perkinsus; species Perkinsus marinus. The sequence continues at coordinate 802 of NW_003211262.1, forward strand.
AGAGGATTTTTGCGGACTAAGTCGTCGAGCCAAGCTGCATCATCTTCTGATGACCACTAGTCGTCCGCTTTACTGCCCTCTCCATTCTTGTCACTATGGACAGCATCACATAGGTAGTCGTTTTCATCCTCCTGAGGAGGACCTCCTCGGTGGTGCCATCCTGGAGCAGGATTCCTGGTTGCCATCTTGGTTGTCTGGGGGAAGCTTCTCTTCATCGATTATACCAACGAATAGTGTGAGAGCATGCGAGACAGCCAAGTGGAGTCGATGGCCGGTTTATCGGCGATATCCGCTAACAATAACATCCGCTTTATCCTTGTCTTCAGCCTTCCTGCTGCCGAGTGAGAGTTTTGTGCCAGCTCGACGTACATCTGACCCGGAGTCGGTCACAACGAAGGCAGCCTTCGTTGTGACCGACTCGTTTCAGGTAGCCGCTACCTGAAACGATATCAAATATGCTTATGATGGTTGTGGTTATCTTGCTTCATCTACTATCTCCATTCTCGACAATGTTTTGTGGATGATCTCAGCCCGGTTAACTGCAGTGTGCTCTGCAGTGATCTCCTGAAGGCCAATTATCGCCGACTTCATAACCGTCTGAGGCTGCTCTCGGTCTTCTGGGTCACTGATTCCTGGCAACTTGCCAGGAATCTTAATTTCAGGGTATTTGACACCAGAATAGCGTAACACGAACATCAGTAGCGGATCGACAACATTGATGAAAGCAATTTAGCATTCACTTGTAGCATTGATAAACTATCCGTATATTGAGCCTGTTCGCATCAGGATATCCCTCCTATCTGTTAGAAAGACTCAGTCGATAATTAAAATGCAAGTTGCATTATGTAACCACTGGAACTCAAAATCACATAACCATATTTTCAAGCTCTTCTCAGTTAGGGGAGCGCATACGAAAACATTGTATCACTAAACAAGCCAGAATAATCAACGATTTCGAGTAACTATAATAGATAGTCTCTGTATGAGACAATAATAACCGGGCCCGCACTCGGAGAAACTGAGTAACGGTTATGCCCGCCATCAGAAAACGCTTCGAAGCAGAAAACTGACGGAGAGAAGAAAAGCTTGTCAATCAACACCAAGATATTTGCACACTACTCAGTGACGTCATCGACAGGAACGTTCCTGGGCAGCTCAAGGTCATCCCAAATGTTGTCCAAAGCAGAAGTGAGCATGTCGAGATCTTCTTCAGAGTGCAGTGGTAGAGGAGTGATTCTAACACGTTCAGTGCCTCTAGGCACAGTAGGGTAGTTGATCGGCTGTAGATATATGTTGTACTCGTCCAACAGCTTGTCGGTAACTTGCTTAACCTTCACCGGATCTCTGACCAGCACCGGCACAATGTGACTAGTGCTGTTCATCACAGGAAGCCCCTTAGAGCGTAGCTTAGCCTTCAACTGCTTAGCACGTAATTGTTGCATCTCTCTCTCGGCACCCGACTGGCGGAGATAACGAACTGATGCAAGAGCACCAGCGGCGACTACAGGGGGGATGGCAGTAGTGAAGATGAAACCAGCAGCATAGGAGCGAACACAATCAATGAAGTTCTTCGAAGCTGCAACATAACCACCAAAGACGCCATAGGCCTTTCCAAGAGTTCCAGAAATGACATCAATACGGTCAGCGACGCCATCACGTTCAGCAACACCTGCACCGTGCTCGCCGTACATACCAACAGCATGAACCTCATCACAGAAAGTGAGCGCATTGTATTTTTCCGCGAGATCGCAGATTTTCTCCAGAGGAGCGATAGAACCGGCCATGGAATACACAGACTCGAAAATGATCATCTTCGGTCTCTCGAGGGGATACGACTTCAAGATGGACTCCAACTGCTCGAGGTTGTTGTTCTTGAATATAGTCTTCTCACAACCAGAATGGCGTATACCCTCGATCATAGAGGAGTGGTTGCCCGAATCGGATATCATAATGCAATCAGGCATGATTTTGCCCACGGCTGAGAGAGTGGCCTCGTTGGCTACATAACCGCTAGAGAACACCAAAGCCGACTCCTTCTCGTGATTCAATGCCAATTCGTGCTCCAACTCGACGTGGTACTTAGTCGTGCCAGAGATGTTTCTGGTGCCACCAGCACCAGTGCCACTCGTGTCAATAGCCTCGTGACAAGCCTGCAACACCACAGGGTTTTGACCCATACCAAGATAGTCGTTCGAACAGAACACCATCACTTCTCTAGGGATGCCCGCCTCGTCGTTCTGACCACGGAAAGTTGCCTTCGGGAAAGTACCGACGTGCCTCTGTAGATTGGCAAAGTAGCGATATCTCCCCTCTTGCTTTAGCTTCTCGATATTGTACTCGAACTTGGCCTCGTACATTTTATCAGCAACTCTCGTTACTAGGGACTTCTTCACAGCGCCGTCGTCAAGGTCGTTGTGAATAAGCACAGGCTTCTCAACAACAGACATGACAGGACAGAAACTGGCAAAGGTCTCAACCGCGGACTTTTCGGGCATGCCTTTGGTCCTAGCGACAAAGGGACATACTTGCTTGACCTCAGATAGATTCACCGGTAGTGGCGACGAACGGGACGCCACTGCAGCTGCCGCCTGACG
>NW_003216143.1:0-987 GCF_000006405.1 Perkinsus marinus ATCC 50983
TAGTCCATTAAGGATGAGTCGCGGCTGAGGTTCTCGTATCAGCTAGTCCCGAAGAGTATTCTACTGCTAGTCCATTAGGGACGAGTCGCAGCTGTTATTGACCGGTTATTGACTACTAACCGAACGCCACTTTCTACAGTGAGCTAACTTGTCTTATAGGGACGAGGAACGCGCCACTGTTAGTCCATTAGAGACGAGTCGCAGTTGAGGTTCTCATAGGAATGAAAAATCCTGCTAGTTTATGAGGGACGAGTCGCAGCTGAGGTTCTCATAGGGACGAGAAACAATGCTAGTCTTTCAAAGACGAGTCGCAGCTGAGGTTCTCGTATCAGCTAGTCCCGACGAGCATTCTACTGCTAGTCCCTTAGGGACGAGTCGCAGCTGAGGTTCTCATGGAGACGAGACACACGCCACTGTTAGTCCATTAGGGATGAGTGGCAGCTCATCCGGAGTCGCAAGCATAAAAAACCCCGAGAAATTCTACAACAAATCCTTATGACAACTCTCCAAGGCCTAACCGAGCAACACTTTCTACAGCGGGCTGCTAGTCTCTGAGACGAGTCGCAGCTGAGGTTCTTATGGGGACGAGAAACAATGCCAGTCTTTCAGAGACGAGTCGCAGCTGAGGTTCTCATAGGGATGAAAAATACTGCTGGTTTATGAGGGACGAGTCACAGCTGAGGTTCTCATAGGAACGAGAAATACTCTGTCTCTTAGGAACGAGTCGCAGCTGAGGCTCTCGTATCAGCTAGTCCCGACGAGCATTCTACTGCTAGTCCCATAGAGACGAGTCGCAGCTAAGGTTCTCATGGAGACGAGACACACGCCACTGTTAGTCCCTTAAAGACGAGTCGCAGCTGAGGTTCTCGTATCAGCTCGTCCCGACGAGCATTCTACTGCTAGTCCCTTAGGGACGAGTCGCAGCTGCTATTGACCGGTTATTGACTACTAACCGAACGCCACTTTTTACAGTGAGCTAACTTGTCT
>NW_003216365.1:0-1065 GCF_000006405.1 Perkinsus marinus ATCC 50983
TTTAGAACACTATGTAATGGGGCCCCTTTATGAGGAGCAAGAGTTTTGTGATCTATTCAGCGTGGCGGATGCGAACTCATGTGTGCCGTTAGTCGGTGTTGCGCATAGCGACGAGATAGTGGGATAAATCTCAAACTCGTTGGTCTCGTGGCCTAATGGATAAGGCGTTGGTCTTCGGAACCAAAGATTGTGGGTTCGAGTCCCACCGAGATCGTCTTCAAGCCGAAAAGTGTTCATACACGGATGCCACTGGCCGTACAGATGTCGATGTTGATTGTACACCCTTGTGACTCGTCGGAATACATGCCGAAGCTAACGGTACAAGAAGATTGTTGGTCTGCCAACAAGCGATCTCCAATGAATTGACCCCTTTAAGAACACTATGTAATGGAGGCCCCTCTATGAGGAGCGAGAGTTTTGCGATCTATTCAGCGTGTCAGATGGGAAACCATGTGTGCCATGAAGTCAATGGGGCGCAGAGATGGTTGGTCTTCGGAGCCAAAGACTATGGGTTCGAGTCCCATCGAGATCGCCTCTACGCCGGGAAGCGCCCATATACGGATGCCACTGGCCGTACAGATGTCGATGTTGATTGTATACCCTTGTGACTCGTCGGGATACATGCTGAGGCTAAGGGTACAAGAATGAAAGCCCCTCCGACTCGAGAGGGTGGGATTGGAGAACCGAGGCGCCATTCAGCGAAGGCTGGATTTCCAAGTGTGCGCGAGATTGCCAATCAAGCAACGTTCACCGTTGCCACTAGTCTCAGACTAGTAGTCTCATTGTCTTATCTGTATATCGGCAATCGGGGAATCCATAACCTGCAAATGCGCCGAAGGTTCTATGTGGCAGGGACCGCATGGTGCGAACTAGGTTTTACTTGTTGCACACCGATACGGGCCCGGCACACATCCCCCGGGTCGGGTGGGTGTGGTTGAAGCGCATCAGGCCAGTGGTGCATCGCTGCTCCACATGGCAACAAGGAATTATTAGGTTGAGTTCCGTGGGATGACCACACATGTATCTTGCACGCAATGTGTGCGTATGCACGTACAGATTGTGTGC
>NW_003205600.1:0-1955 GCF_000006405.1 Perkinsus marinus ATCC 50983
GGTAGCCGTCTTCGCCGTCACCTCCGCATGCATGACCGTGCACTCTTCCTGCCCCGTCTGCAGCTCAATCTCGATTGACTCCGCACGCTGAACGACTACCAGACTGGACTATACGTTTAGTTCCCTCAGATGAGTTCGGGAGTTTCCCCACTGCATTGCGATCATTCAGGCACGACTTGGGGTAGAATTTCCTCATCGTCAATAACACGTGCATAACAAGCCAATTCTTACCTTGGCATCACATCGTATAATATTTTTATTAATACTGGTACAAATCTATATATGATTTCGAGAAATTCATATATCCCGTCAAGTTTTCGGGTTATTGAGCTGAAACGTTGATAGGGTATAGATAAGCTGATAACCCATCATATACTTATTTTCCCACATTGAGCTCAGCTCACCTCAGTTTCGTCCTCAAGCATTCCTCTAACCTGCTCTAACTCCCTCTCAAGCTGAGCGTTGGTATTGTACTGATCCTCAACGGCTCCCCTGAAGAGACCACCACCCTACTCTACTCAACGATTAGGATAGGATGGGATAGATAGAAAAGTGTTGCTATATACATATGGGTGGATAGCAATACGTCAGCTATGAGACAGTTATGTAGCTATTACTGATGACTGTGTATTGCGAAATTACACCAGTACAATCAGGCCCAACACTGTCCTGGCGGCTCACCGCAATGCTTGCAGATCCTCTCCGTCACTTTGGAACCCCCTACCAGCCAGAAATGCAGACAGCTCACGATTGGCTGCGGCCAAGGACTCGTTCAACTGAACAATGACAGTGCGATGGTCTATAACATACGATACCAAAGTGTACTCCCTCATAACCATTGTTTGTGTGATGAGCAAATACACTATAGCGGCTGCCAACACCAGCCAGCTCATATACGAGGAGATAATTGACACAAACTTGTGTTGTGTGTTTTCTAGTGCCCCTAACTGTGTTCTCAGATCCTCTAGCGTCAAGCTAGTGGCCGCGATCTGTATTCAATTACTCCCAGTATCTTCATCGTCACTGCATTGGCTGCATTATTGCAGCCGAATTGTGTCTTTGCCTTCTCTGAAGCGAACCTGGCGGTAGCCTGACGTTATGCATTGGCAACCGGCATACCTCCCCAGTGCCATAAGTCATGCGGCGCTCGCCGCCAATGCTTTGCTTGAAAGTCTGGCTTTTGACTGGATGAAATCTGCAGGAAGCAGTGGAAATGGCGATAAATGGATAAGATTTTGCAGCGAAACTTTCGCTGTACTATTCCACTGCTATTTATGTTTCAGAAGATCGATGATGTTGTTAGATGCTACTCGATACACGAGTAGTGTTGGTAACCTACTTATGATGATGAATGCAAGCCTCGCCGTGACACCGTTCGCCGGGTACCCAGAGCTTCTCTGATCCAGTATCGTATATCGCTAGGAACCTCTGTGGTGGATCTCCGATGTGAACCTCTCCGTAGTATTGAAGGTTGTTGTTATTAACCTATTTTCGAAATACTAATGATACGAAAAGCTGTGAAGTAATCGCTAAGCGCAGCCACTTCGGCTGGTGAATCGAGCAGAAGGTACCAACCAGATCCGTTTTCATCAGCGGACTTCCGAGCCCTCGGCTCATCAAGCTAGCGACACTTTCCTCAGGATACAGTCTTTGATGAACATGCTTAGGAGGCTCTGATAAAGCCTTGAGTGGTGGCAGCGGTCTGCCTGCCACGGGCGATGTGACAGCGAGGGCTGTCGGTGGAGTTGCGAGGTCCTGTAGTCAAGTTGATAGTAGATAAATGAATGATGAGCAACCCACCGCTTGAGCTGATCCCCCTGTCGAGCTCGTGATACCATAAAACGATGTGTGATTGCATCTGAGCGGGTTTTGTCATCTGGCATGCGTCTGGGGAGTGTACTCCCATGTAGTGCTGATGAGGTCTGCGAGTCCACTAAGCCGTGCATGATCATACG
>NW_003202067.1:0-1450 GCF_000006405.1 Perkinsus marinus ATCC 50983
TCCCTCTTGACCTACAGGAGAAGCTCTCGAGAATGCACATATCTGCGTCGTGAGCCGGAAGCAGAGAATCCGCGTGAGCAAGTCCTGACTCAGACACGCGTGATCATGGAAGAGTGTGGTCGTTGATCACTAGACACGAGCCCTCCGCATCAGGGTCTCTGTAAAGCAAGAAGTTGTAAGTCACAACTCGTGACCGAGTTCCCCGAATCAGGGAACTCGATCGCAACTCCTTGCGTTACCCGACTCCGTCTGTCGGCATCAATTGTCCGGCTCCATCGAGAACTTAGAGTCGGCTCCAGTTCGAGAAACGGACTAACCTCGTTAATACATCAGCGAGGTTCTAGGGAGTTCCAACATAATGATACTGGACACATAGTTTTCCTGATGGGAATCCGCCGAGCTCCTCAGTCCTCGGTGGTGTGGGACGATTAAACTCCTCGTTAAAAGTATCATAACGAGACGTTCACATCAAATGTGATTCTCTTGCATGTCTAATCCTACTGCCAGGCAAGAAGACACTCGGAGCACGAGACAGTGATTCCTGTGGAATCAATCTACTCAGCTCCAAAGCGACGCCCTCACTCACTCAAGGCGGGTCATCTTGAGGATTCTTCGATGAAGGATCCGTGATCCAACGGAATTATTCTGCCAGAATCTCAGAAACTTGGCGTTCTGGTATCTCAGCAGTGTCATAGCCTCACAACGGTGACTGCAGATTGCACTCGTTATAGGCATCTCCAATTACTCGTAGGATATCTTCTCTATACGTTTCACGGAATAGTGAATTCTACTTGTCGTATTCTGATCTGCTCCAATACCCACAGACTAGTGACGTCCTTTCGCAAGTTGATAAGTCTAAGAACATATCATAGTTTAACAAGCATTAGCAACCACCGTATATGGAGGAAAATATAGAGCACAAACCACCGTGATAAGGAGGAGATGATGAACAGTTGTTGCAATGGAGCGAAAATCTGGAATGATACATAAAGATTTTTCAGAGTCCTTCTCCTAGAGATGCCCCAGTCCCCTAGATGATGAGAGCCGTTGGGCGGATTTGTGAATAACAGACTTTCCGCAGCAGCGTCCGGATCGCTACCCGCCGCCTTGCTCAATAAGCATTATACAATGATCCAGGAATGACTTATATATGCCACCATCCACTGCCACCATGAACACCAAGAAAAATCATCTCAGAGAACTTTTATTATCATCGACAGGTTCCGGTAACACAGAAACTAACCCTTTCCGATTCACTGTCCTCGATAGCTAGGGTTCTCAAGATAATGGGAGCTGGCTCTAAACTCTTGAACGGAGTCAGCCAAGGCAACGCCCTTCATGGACCTGAATGAGGCATCTGCATCGCTGCTATCACACTCTACGATCAATCTTACTGGAAGCTCTTCTTTTCAGCATCATAACTGTATTTAGAGCCTGAGCCGACGAGCGC
>NW_003203925.1:0-1071 GCF_000006405.1 Perkinsus marinus ATCC 50983
TACTGACAAGTAGATACTGCGACAGTAGTCGAAGTTAGTACGAGAGGAACACTTCGTCCAGATACTTGGTTAATGCCGTTGTCTGAAAAGACAGTACGGCGAAGCTACCATCTGCTGGATTACGGCTGAACGCCTCTAAGCCGGAATCCATGCTGGATAAGCAGTGTTGTACACCGTGCTCAATGCTACAAGAAAAAGGCTAGGTCAGGCTTCGGCCTGACCAAAATTCAAGCTGCTATACCTCTGGCTGCATTGACTTGTGGTCAGAGTGTATGGTGATCATAGCAATTGCAAGTATTGGGCTCGATAAATCCTTTGAAGACGACTTAATTGCATCCGGGTATTGTAAGTGTTGAGAGTAGGCTTAGTCTTACGATCCACTGAGATTCATCCCGTGTTGCGCCGATTTGTCTCCTCCTATTCTATTTCCATCTACGGACTCGATTTAAAAAGGCGGATTACTCCACACTCAAGAGCTTCTGAGAGCTCTGGTGTGGGGCACGGTAGAGCTGGATCGCGGTATAGTGTCCTGGTGAGGGTTTGAAGTTGGATGGAGGATTACACCTTATGGGTTGAAAATCCTCGACTTGTCCAAATTTGGGTGTGCGCGGTTGGGGGTAACTTGGCTTTTTGGTCGACTTTATGATCGCCAGCGGCCATACTGCGTCGAATACACCGGATCCCATCCGAACTCCGAAGTTAAGCGGCGCAAGGCCCGGATAGTACTGGGGTGGGGGACCGCCCGGGAAGTCCTTAGGGTGCTGCTGGCTTTTTGCAAAAGTCGCACATTTTGCTAGTTCCCCCCTCCCCACCTCCTTGGACATTGTTCCACTTTTCACTTGTATTGTGAAGCACCCAATGCTAGCCCACATCACAGCCCAGTAGTTCAATAGAGAGACGAGTGAACATAGTTTATAACATTGTCCAAGGGGTGGGAGGGGGGATGCGCGAAATCGATGTGCACGTTTGGTCAAAGATGCTCGCGAAAGCTGCACATCAATTTCGCACATGGGCGAAATTGACTTGCAGTGGGTATAAAAGTTGATGTAGGCCATGGTGGCTCGATTTCAA
>NW_003210726.1:0-1379 GCF_000006405.1 Perkinsus marinus ATCC 50983
CCTCTACTATAAGTAAACTCTACTATAATAATAATAATGCCTTTACTCACCTCTACTATAAGTAAACTCTACTATAATAATAATGCCTTTACTCACCTCTACTATAAGTAAACTCTACTATAATAATGCCTTTACTCACCTCTACTATAAGTAAACTCTACTATAATAATGCCTTTACTCACCTCTACTATAAGTAAACTCTACTATAATAATAATAATGCCTTTACTCACCTCTACTATAAGTAAACTCTACTATAATAATAATAATGCCTTTACTCACCTCTACTATAAGTAAACTCTACTATAATAATGCCTTTACTCACCTCTACTATAAGTAAACTCTACTATAATAATGATAATGCCTTTACTCACCTCTACTATAAGTAAACTCTACTATAATAATAATAATAATAATGCCTTTACTCACCTCTACTATAAGTAAACTCTACTATAATAATAATAATGCCTTTACTCACCTCTACTATAAGTAAACTCTACTATAATAATAATAATGCCTTTACTCACCTCTACTATAAGTAAACTCTACTATAATAATAATAATGCCTTTACTCACCTCTACTATAAGTAAACTCTACTATAATAATAATAATGCCTTTACTCACCTCTACTATAAGTAAACTCTACTATAATAATGCCTTTACTCACCTCTACTATAAGTAAACTCTACTATAATAATAATAATGCCTTTACTCACCTCTACTATAAGTAAACTCTACTATAATAATAATAATGCCTTTACTCACCTCCTATATGATCCTGTATAATTGAGATATATATAACAACTACATATAATAACAACAATAATAACTATCAAGTATTATAACTACTAAGGATGAGCGGCGGCGGCGAGGGATATCTCAGGTACTACCTTGGTATCTCCTTCCTAGGATTTCTCAGCTTTCTCTCTGATGATGATGACCACCAGCAGTAGTGATAGGGGAGAGTACCACCACCACTACCACCACCGCAGTAGCAGCAGCAGCCTCCTGGTGTTGACTCACTTCAACACTAGACTATATCAATTATAGTATAAACCAGATACTCAGCTTGGCTGCTACTCTTCATCATCATGCTATGCAAAAGAACCTCCATCTAATATCATCGTGATGAAGGACCTACCATAGAATATTGCTGCCGCATCGCCTTACTGCCAACATAGTTGTGTCACTGCGCCACAAAACATCGCGCTCGCCCTAGCTTATGTTTTGGAACTCATGCACGACTGACATATGGAGCTCATTTACTGATCCGGTAAGGTTAGTGAATTTTAATCTTACAAAAGTAAGAAACCTCTTAGCTGGTCGAAGAAGGCAGCAGAATTATGTACTACTATTATAAGTAACTGACCTCATCATCAT
>NW_003207989.1:0-926 GCF_000006405.1 Perkinsus marinus ATCC 50983
CTAAGGAGACCTTCATTGGATCTGTTCATCCCTCGCTTCGCCTTCAGTCTGGTTGTGATCTTCCTTATCATATTTGATTGGTCGGCCATCTCCTCAGCCTCTATCACTAAGGTCGAGGCTGGCTTTGCGGAGAGCGTCAAAAACAACAGGTTCTCCACAGTGCAAGTTCTAGCTATAGTTGGTCTTATCATCCGAGTACTGATCGACCGATACATCTACTCGCGGCTGTCGACTTCAGTGGATGGTTACAGCTGCGGTCGTCATGTGACCACCGAGAAGCTCATATTGTGGACCCAAACTATTCTTATGTTGGCTGGCTGTGCTTATATCCACTCAGTACCATTGAGACTTGTGATACCTTTCACGTGCTATTTGGTCCTTACTGGTATGCAGCTGCACTTTGCCATAAGGGTTTCGCACCCTGGATTGGTATGGCTGGGGTCAATACCACCGACCAGGGATCCTAGTGACCCTACCAAGCCTATACCCCCTAGTAACGGTGCCTGGGTTTCTTATTATGCATATCGTGTGTACCGCGTTATCCCGTTCTTGGATGAGCTCAGAGTGATCTGCGATTTTGCTAGTGCAAGAGGGACGGCGCTGTCGCTGTTCATGTGGTTCAAGCTGGAAGATGCTTGGCAGAATCTCTATCTGGTGCACTACGACATTGCTGGACGGGCTTCGATTGACCGACAGACAGGTCCGAAGTACCGTTTCCTGTTGGGTGGCACTCTTCTCGCCTTCCTGGTCTTTGTCATCACTGGGCCGCTCACGTTCTTCTCCGGTCTCAACTTGTTGAGAGAGTCGAACATGGTCACCAGTGCATCAATAGCTATCTCGTTGAAGGTTGGAGAGTTCTCTATTCCCGTATGGAATACCGATCATGTCGGTCTCAGAGTCCCACAGGCATCGGAGTACCCCCTCAT
>NW_003216158.1:0-886 GCF_000006405.1 Perkinsus marinus ATCC 50983
TCACCCTAGTGATATGAAAAATTATATTTCACGACTACTGCATATCACCGCGAATATCGCGTTTTTCACCGAGTTCATGTAAGCGAGTGATCTAACTCCATTATAAAAATTCCTATTAGTTTCCGGACACTTCCACCCAAATTTTTATGTGAACTTTCATATAGACTTTTTATCAGTTTAGAAAAATACATTTGTTGGTGATAATACTACTACGACATACTATCCATCGACTTCAATTTGCGTGGAAAATTGAATATGAGAAACATATTCAATTTGAAGCGAAAAATTATGTTCTTAGAAACCAATTATGGCCTCAAAATTATGTTCTTGTCAGCATCTTTCATATTGAAAAATGTTGACAGAAACATATGTGCTGGAGGGGAGTCGCAGAATTATGTTCCCTCAAGAACATAATTCTGAAATTTCGAGCTCAACCAACCTACTCGTTTTAGACTCCACTGACTCCCCTCCACCACTGGTTCTCTGAAATCTACTGGGTGCATCGCCAACAACAACGACACCCCATCAAACTTGATATGTTCATGTTTGTTCATACAACAGCTCAGCACGAGATCCAAGTTCGCCCCTGTCAATTTAGTGACGTTCATGGGTAGCCTGAAGAGCAGTGAGTTGGTGACAATATAAACATTGTGAGGAAACTATCATTAAATCACCCGTTTTACGTGGAGTGGTGTAAAACTCGGTGAAAAACGCGATATTCTCGGTGATATGTAGTAGTCGTGAAATATTTTTTCACTAGTGTTTTTCATCACACTAGGGTGAAACCTCATTGATTTTTGTATATTTCTACCAAAAATCATATGTATTTTCATAGAAAAACTTACGAGCTCAGCTAGAGAGAGCAAACACGTTTTCCCACACTGCT
>NW_003216478.1:0-1076 GCF_000006405.1 Perkinsus marinus ATCC 50983
TATCATATAATAAGCCCTTCATTATCCCCAACCAATGATATCATATAATAAGCCCTTCATTATCCCCAACCAATGATATCATATAATAAGCCCTTCATTATCCCCAACCAATGATATCATATAATAAGCCCTTGATCAAGACTACTATCATTCTATTAATGTGGAGGATCTATTCCACAACTTGGGTCTGCGTACTACCACGTACGCAAGCGCACGTTGATTCCTTACCCCCCACTCGGTAGTCGTGGAAAATACGACAGTAGATGAAACGATCAATCGTTAAGCTCTACGCCATCTATTATTATACAGGGTAATATTAGTCGTGATGAGTACTCCATCTATGATCTATTATTATACAGGGTAATATTAGTCGTGATGAGTACTCCATCTATGATCTATTATTATACAGGGTAATATTAGTCGTGATGAGTACTCCATCTATCATCTATTATTATACAGGGTAATATTAGTCGTGATGAGTACTCCATCTATGATCTATTATTATACAGGGTAATATTAGTCGTGATGAGTACTCCATCTATGATCTATTATTATACAGGGTAATATTAGTCGTGATGAGTACTCCATCTATGATCTATTATTATACAGGGTAATATTAGTCGTGATGAGTACTCCATCTATCATCTATTATTATACAGGGTAATATTAGTCGTGATGAGTACTCCATCTATCATCTATTATTATACAGGGTAATATTAGTCGTGATGAGTACTCCATCTATGATCTATTATTATACAGGGTAATATTAGTCGTGATGAGTACTCCATCTATCATCTATTATTATACAGGGTAATATTAGTCGTGATGAGTACTCCATCTATGATCTATTATTATACAGGGTAATATTAGTCGTGATGAGTACTCCATCTATGATCTATTATTATACAAGGTAATATTAGTCGTGATGAGTACTCCATCTATGATCTATTATTATACAAGGTAATATTAGTCGTGATGAGTACTCCATCTATCATCTATTATTATACAAGGTAATATTAGTCGTGATGAGTACTCCATCTATGATCTATTATTATACAAGGTAATATTAGTCGTGA
>NW_003208705.1:0-1520 GCF_000006405.1 Perkinsus marinus ATCC 50983
GTAAAAGCTACAAATAGTACTAGTCGAATACTCTAGGTTAATGACGAATATAGAAGCAGACTCGAGAGAATCAGCATGATCACTGAAGCGGCGACTAAGTCCTACTCTACTACTACTAGGAGAGCTGCTGGAAGCTGCTGTTTCATGACAGCTACTACTCGAGTCATTCTTTCCCGTCAGCAGCACTCATGTAGCCGTCTCATCGTCCTATTGAGTGATCCAGTTGTAAGAAAGTAGCATACCAACCGTTGTGTTGATAAGACAACAACCTCATCGTCCGCTTCCGGGTTCATCACTTTGAACCTCAGGTTCCAAACTCCAGGTTGTAAATTATAACTTGTAATCGAGTATAGAGTGATTGCTCGTCGGATGCTGCTGCTGCTGCTGGCAGCTGCTCGGATGTTGATGACAGTCCTAAGGATCAGCAGCCTACATCTCGAACAAGTTTCTATGGCATTTCCATCGCTTCCCATGCAAAACGAAATGATGATGGAATGACCTCCTCTTTCCAACCTCCTTTCATCATCACGAGACCGGAGCCCCATTCGTCTTTGATCACTTTGAAGGCCTTGAGGAGCATTACAAGAATTGAGCACCAGGTCTCTACTCAGAAGGGTTATGAGCCACCAGTACCACCATAGCCGCCGCCGCCACCGCTGATGGTGGTGGTGCTGCTCGACCACCTAACAACCAAGGCCATGGTCAAGAAGAGGCACCACCACCTCTACACCGCTACTACTACTACTACCTTGGCCATATATTAACATTGTCCTTGATATCTATTCTTAATCATCACCACCTTGAATCTCGTCATGAACTTTATACAAGCATGTTCTGTAGTAGTAGTAGTAATTGGTAGTACTACTACTACTACCATGCCTATTATCATCTACTCTTCATCGAGGGGATGTATTATACTCCCCGTCATAAGTTTGAGTTGAACGTCGAGGAATAATCCTACTATAATAAAGACGATTAGTAATAGTATAATATGGAATAGTATTACTCATTAGTAGTGATTATGATTAGTAGCACTGGAATCCTCTTACTGTGTTAGCCCTAGTAGGGCTAGTACCCTAGTACTCCTTCCATCAACTGCTTCACTTCATCATCAAAGTCGGGATTCTCCATTATTAATGACAACACTGGTATACCCTCAATATTACTAATACCATGCTTAACGAGAATACTATATTATGATGATGGTAATGATAAGAAGCAAGAAGAACAGTTAATCGATAGACCCCAGTAATGAGAGCTACTAATAAGTATTACTACTTAACATCTTATTAACCCAATGTATATATTTATGTGATTGAATAGCTTCTCGTGCTGCTTTATATAAGCGATCAAGCATAAGCATATTATTACGAGAGACAAGTTGAGGACCCAATAACTCACCACAAGCATATAAATGATGTACCTAAATGAATATGTAATATTAAGTCCATATTCAGTAGTAGTAGTAGTAACATATCTAATAATGAGTAGTATGATGATCCTATGTATGATATTACATA
>NW_003205464.1:0-1167 GCF_000006405.1 Perkinsus marinus ATCC 50983
CATCCGAACGTGTGAACAGTCTTTTCCTCAGCTGGCCGGGCGAGATATCTGCTGAGCCGCCGTATCGGCTCTGTTGTGGAGTGGATAACTCGAAATGTTCGAAATTTGGACACTGATTTGTCCGCTCCAAAAATAGTAATGTCGAGGCAGACGAAATGGTTTAAACTTTCTCGACCTCAGGTCGTTGTGGCCGGTCTACGCCTCGCTCTTTCGATGTTGTACACCAAGGTAGTTCGCCTAGTTGTCTGTGTATGTCTCGAATTTGATTGATCAGGATCCGATCTTTGGATCGAGTCTAGATAAATTAATTCCAGTCATTTTGGAGTACCTGCACGCACGAGCGGAGACTGGGAGATCCGGTGGTTTGATACCAAATTTGTGTCTCGGGATAGTATATGAGATCAGGAATTTCGAATCAGTAATAAATATGAGATCGGGCTTCACATTTATTTTTTCCGCGTGTTTCGGGGGAATCTGGGTCAATCACGTGTATTGCCGATCTTGGGTCGAGACATTCGCGACCTATTGGTGATGAGTTGGGTGGGAGTCGGAAATGCAAAAGAAGTGGAAGCTGAGTAGTTGTGCTTTAGTAGTTGCACTGGATGGTCCTCAGACTCTGAAATACTCGTGATACTGTGTCAGTCTAGGAGTAGAGGCGGTGACGGTTGGTATCGTCTTTTATGTTCAGCTCCTCCGTAGTACATTAAGAAACCCCACGACATACTCCTATTTACAGAACCTGGATAACACTGCGGTGAGATTCATATCGCTGGCCGTGGAGCACTCGGACCCAATAGTGTGCCAGATACAAAGTTTAACGCTGCAGGCGAGGCCGAACGATGAGTTCCGGAATAAAACAGCAGCTCTTCCCGACACTGCTGCTGAAGCGGACAGATTTGGAGAAGATCGCGAAGAGGAACACTGGTTCGAGTCAGATGACGGTGACGAGGAGGACGAGGATGTCGGGGAACGCAAGGTAATATACATGAGCAGTGAGGGCTCCATCCTTTATCATATATGCGGCATTCGTGACATCATAGAAATAAACCTGTGAGGCAGTCTTGGAATTCGGGACTCGCAGTTCTAAGGCTCACCTGTTGCGCTCTATACTATATCTGCGTCCCACCCTTTTGTTCAGGCCACCTCGGCGGAGAAAGGGCGCAACTA
>NW_003213488.1:0-1948 GCF_000006405.1 Perkinsus marinus ATCC 50983
GTTCCTTCTGTTCTCCTCAGGAGTGCGTTCACATGTTATGACATTAGCCTCTATGAACAAGTCTCAAGGATCGCAAACCTCTTTCAAGGACCTTCTAGGGAGACGTACTTTTAGAGAGGCCTCCAATGTATATTTCGTATGCGCCGACTCCTTCAAGCTGCCCTCCAACTTCAATAGAGCGGCATGTCCTTGGTTATCACCAAGCGCTTGCTTTCGATCATCAAGACGCAGCTGCAAGGATGCCACCTGATCTCTTCGGAATCGGTTATTAATGTAAAACCCTTCAACTCACCGAGTCACGAAGCGCAGGCAGACCTCGCTCAAGTTTCTGCTTCCGCTCCGCGAGCGTCTGCATATCTCTAACACCATGGATACTCAGAAATCACTTTCCCCAATGATAAGTTACCGCATCCTAATTTCTTTGAGATCGTCAACGCATGAGAATCGATTATCGATCTCAATCTGGAATGATTGAATAGATTCCTCTGCCTGCGCCAACTCGTCTTCAACCTGTTGCGGAATTTAATCCCGGACCTGTTGCCACATCAAACCTTCTGTTCGAGCTCGGATATCTTTTGCAGCTCCTCCCGTCTCTGGCGAACTTCTATCTCAAGGCGTTGCCCAGTATTCCCGCTAGCTTCAATCTGGTGATTAGCTAGGCTAGTTATTGTTCACACCTCTCACCTGTCGGTCTTTGAATTCAAGGTCCTCTTGCATTTCCTCGAAACGAGCGCGTGAAGGGACTTCTTTTGCACGGCCAAGCGCCTAATCAATGCCTTCATTTGATGTGATCAAGGTAAGCAAGTAACTCGGTGTATTTCCATCATGATATTTTTTATATTCTCTTCAAGGGCCTTGATACTGGAACGTTCATCCTGTTCATTTTTCGAGAACTTCTTCAAGAAAGTAGTCATCTCCGCGTCCTTCGAAAAAAGCAGTTTATACCTTGTCGTCGCAAACGCTCAACGACATAACAGGCAAGCGGCTTCACTTCTGTTGTTGCTCAGCAGTGGAGGAATCAACCGCATCCTGTTCATTCGAGCTCCCGTTCAACGCTGCAGATATTTCAGCTGCGTTCCGTCTCAACCGCTCAAGAGCTTCTCCTATGTTCTCATAAGTCGTCTCTAGTTCAGCCTGTAGCACAAAATTCGGATGATAGCTATACGATATTTTGAATACCATCTGGCGATTTTCCTCTTTGATTTTTTCCATCAGTATTTCTTTCTGTTTAGGCAACGGCAAACTGATCTTTTCCAGCTCATTGCTGACTTCCATCCTGCGTTGGAGTATATTATCTATAGCGACACGTATACGAGTAATCATAGTATCTACGAGCAGCTCGTGTCACCTCGAGCTTTTGATAGAGCCAGCATACGACGACGCGACGGATCCCTATCAAGTCTATCACTGCTTGCAGCTAGTCTAATAACAATGACATCCTGACAGACTTGAAATACCCATCCACCTTTGCTGTAGCGGTTCCATTGCTGCTTCCAGCTCGTGGCTAGCATCTCTACAAAACACCGAGCTTTAGCTTTAGCGATTCTTCTCGACTGTACAGACCTCAATTTGACTTGCTCAGCTATCAGCTTCTCGTACTCCTTCTTCTGCTCTGGAATAAGTCGAGCCACTAGTCCTTCAAGATATGATTGTTGTTCCTGAAGCATTGTGATTTGGAAATGGAGTGGTGTGAATTAGCTCACGAATAATGCATGCTCAAGTGTAGCCAAATCCTCCTCGCGTTCCTTCTTTTGAAGGAAGACCTCGTCAATCTGTTGTTTCCCAAATACATTCTTCTCTTTTACACTCATGTACCTTTCAGGACGGTAAAACTCTCCATTGGGAAGCAGGTATAAAATCCATACTGTCTTTCGAGCTCGTCTGATCTTATGTTGGCTCTCTGCTTATCGAGCGTGAGGTTATAATCAGCTAGCTCTCCTTCCAGACC
>NW_003204786.1:0-1218 GCF_000006405.1 Perkinsus marinus ATCC 50983
CGGGTCTATGGCTCGGGTCCAGATCACCAAACACAATTACCGATACTCTACAAGTGATACTTGATTCCGGAATTCCAACCCAATTAGTGTATACGATATAGTTGAGACACTGCTGAGGGTCTATGTCTCGGGTCCAGATCACCAAACACAATTACCGATACTCTAGCAGTGATGCTTGATTCCGGAATTGCAACCCGATGAGTGTATATGACATAGTTGAGACACTGCTAAGGGTCTATGGCTCGGCTCCAGATCACCAAACACAATTACCGATACTCTAGCAGTGATGCTTGATTCCGGAATTGCAACCCGATTAGTGTATATGATATAGTTGAGACACTGCTGAGGGTCTATGACTCGGCTTCAGACTATCAAATACAATTACCGATACTCTACAAGTGATACTTGAATCGGGAATTGCAACCCAATTAGTGTATATGATATAGTTGAGACACTGCTGAGGGTCTATGACTCGGCTCCAGATCACCAAACACATTTACCGATATTCTACAAGTGATACGTGATTCCGGAATTGCAACCCAATTAGTGTATACGATATAGTTGAGACACTGCTGAGGGTCTATGACTCGGCTCCAGATCACCAAACACAATTACCGATATTCTACAAGTGATACTTGATTCCGGAATTGCAGCCCGATTAGTGTATATGATATAGTTGAGACACTGCTGAGGGTCTATGACTCGGCTTCAGATGACCAAACACAATTACCGATACTCTAGCAGTGATGCTTGATTCCGGAATTGCAACCTAATTAGTGTATATGATATAGTTGAGACACTGCTGAGGGCCTATGACTCGGCTTCAGACTATCAAATACAATTACCGATACTCTACAAGTGATACTTGATTCCGGAATTGCAACCCGATTAGTGTATATGATATAGTTGAGACACTGCTGAGGGTCTATGACTCGGCTTCAGATCACCAAACACAATTACCGATACTCTACAAGCTATACTCGATTCCGGAATTGCAACCCGATTAGTGTATACGATATAGTTGAGACACTGCTGAGGGTCTATGGCTCGGGTCCAGATCACCAAACACAATTACCGATACTCTACAAGTGATACTTGATTCCGGAATTGCAACCCAATTAGTGTATACGATATAGTTGAGACACTGCTGAGGGTCTATGTCTCGGGTCCAGATCACCAAACACAATTACCGATACTCTAGCAGTGATGCTTGATTCC
>NW_003200826.1:0-3048 GCF_000006405.1 Perkinsus marinus ATCC 50983
ATATCCCTTCGTCTCATTTATGGCCTTCTCCATAGCTCTCACAGCAGATATTAGGCGACTTCTCGGCACAGCCCCCAAGTTTGATAACACAGATCGCCTAGTATTATTGCTTTCTTCAGAATCCAACAATGGCATATCTTACTGATACGGTATTCGTATGATAGTGGATCAAAACCATATAGAGACAACTGCGTCTCCACTACTTTCGAATCGAAAGTTTCGATCAATCCACATTATGTGGACCACATAGCTAATGAGGCGAGCGCCACACCTACTGCGCGGCATCTCAAAAAGCCTCTATACTCTAATACTGGAACTGGTAGTTTATATACACTTAATATCAAGAACTCTTCGATCCATCATCAATGATGATGATGATTCATCATCCTCTCTCATCTATAGCTTCCGATCTTCTACAATGTTTCAGAACTTGACAGGACCGGCGTGCCACAACTCCCAATGGTTCTCCCACGTCTTCTTGAACTTCCCGAATCCAACAAAGGCATTAAAGTTGACGTTGGATGCGAACTCCCATTGGTTTGCGATATGTTCAACAGTGTTGCCCTTGATGTCGAGAGACACACCAGCTCCGGCAACCTTGAGGGAAACGCTCGTACCGATCATCCCGTACGCAGATATCTCATTATGAGGCTTAGCCGTGCAGTTAACTTTCGCCTCAATGGTCCAGTTGATGATATTACCCACCGTGGGTAGATTCACATTGAACGATACAGATACACCGGCTTCTCCATAGAAGGTTCGGTTATCGGGCTGAAGTAGAGACTTCCCACCAGCTTTGCCGTAAATACAGACGTTGATCGACAGGCTCACACCTTCGCCGAACTGGAAGACAACAGCACAGCCACCAGCCTCGAACTCGAGATCGAGTACGGCGGCGTCACTGGTCTTCTTGAGATTCACGTACAAGCTCAAATGGGCGGTGATATCAGGATTCAGGACGTCCTTGTAAGTCATTCCTGCTTTGACTGTGATGGACTTGTCGAGAGAGGCATCCACTGAAGCGAACAAGCAAAACTTTTTGGAAGCATCAGCGGACTTCCCGCTGCTGCATCCCTTGGGGAACTCGAAATCGAGAACTTGCACCAGTTGGCGATGAGCCAAAGCGTGGAAATACAAATCGGCGGCAGAATTCTCCTCAATAGTGAAGTATTTAATCCCCTTAGACATGCCCTTCTGACGGAGCGAACGACGCTCACTCATCCAATCGACGAGATCGTTTTCTTCAACGAAAACACGGGACCTTTCAGGGAGCAGGTCGGGGGCGATATGATCAGTCAAGACCGGAGGACCACTGTTCCCAACACCTCCACCGAGGTGCCTTCGAGAATCAATACGATAGGTATTGTACATGGCTTCTGTTGCCGAGTCCACGTTGAGGTCCTCGTCAAGGCCCTCGAAGCGATCAAAGGCGGTTTCTTGAAAGATCTTGTTGCCAACATAAGTGTCGATAGCCAGCAACTTCACAGGCTGGTGGATGTTCTCATCCACGAAGAGAACCCAAGTGTCAGGCATAAGACCCGTTTGATAGAGAGCCGTGTAGTTGGTGCCGGCCTCAGGGTCGACACCTTCAGGCCCCTTCTTAGACCATCTGCTCATCTTAGCACCGTGGATGTCAGCGGTTCCCTCGTGGATCCAACCCTGCTCCTCGAGATCTGCAGTGTCCATACTAAGCAGGCGTTTGGCGTAGCTGTTAGTTGGTGTATCGACAAGAACGACCGACTGATGGTCGTACAGTTGCTCAACACGCGTGCACTCGAGGGCTTCCACTGTCATGATGAATTGGTAGGGGTAGTTAGGCAACGCCTTGATCGACACCTGACCGTCCTTAGCGATAATGATATCCTCTCTGGTGGTCGCAAAACCGTCTTCCATCCCTGGGAGGGTGAGCCCGAAAGTCTCCATAGATTGGGAAACACCGCAAGGCGCCGGATTGCCATGAGCGTCTTTGAGGTCCTTGTTGCAGAAGTCCTTCGTGGTGACATGTACGCGCACGTTGTTCAACGGGCTGGGAGCAGCATATACGCCAAGTAAAGATACAATAAAGCCAGCAAGAGACATTGGTAACGAGGTTGATAGAGAAACTTAAGTGGAATCATAAGTGTTACCTGAAAACCAACGCTACACCATTTTCTGCGATGAAATGACATTGATCATCGTGCGGGACTCGTGTGAGCTGATTAAGACCCACGAAGGCTATTTAACAGAAATATGATATCATATGAATCCATATTATGGATACTAAATACATTATCTTAACATTAGTTCTCAATATCTTGACACCGGGTTCTACTTTATATAGTTACAGGGCCGGCCTCGTACAGCGCCCAGTGATAGTCCCAATGCTTTTTGAGTTTCCACACACCCGCCCAAGCGTGGAAATCAACACCAGACACGAAGTGCCATTTGTTGTACGCATGATCAAGAGTGTTGGCCGTAATGTCGAGGCTCACAGCGGCGTACGCGACCTTAGCACTTGCAGAAGTGCCGATAACGCCGTATGCTGTAATGTCGTTCTTGAGGGCGGCAGTGCAGTTAACCTTGGCGTTAACATCCCAGTCGATGAGGTCACCAACGTACGGCAAGTGGACCATGAAGTTGACGGTGATTGCAACCTCGCCCTCGATCGCACCATCTGGTCTCTTCTTAGCCGGGTCCTTGCTGGTCATGCATACAGATATTTTCAGATGGGTTCCATCGGGTTGACCATACTGGAACACGACCGCGCATCCGCCAGCATCGATGGTAAGGCTCAGCATACTATCCTCGTTCTTTTTCAAGGTCACTCCAATGGACAGATGAGCGACTTTACTGGCATCATGAATATCGATGAAGCTCATACCGGCCTTGAGAGTTACAGAAGGATCGAGGGAAGCGTCTAGAGAGACGAAAATACAGTATTTCTGTTCCTGCTTCCACCAGCTGCGACACAACCGTTGGGGTACTCGAACTTGACGATCTCGGCAAGAGTGCGTGAGCATGGAAATACTTGTCAGCAGCCGAGCCCTTCTCGATCGTGAAGTAGCTGAT
>NW_003216321.1:0-1662 GCF_000006405.1 Perkinsus marinus ATCC 50983
TTGTGTTGACATGTGTTGGTAACAATACGAAAATTTCGAGGAAAATTCCGGGAAAAATCCTGTTCGTGTCTGGGCACTTCTACCCTCGTATAAAAACTAGTGAGGAACCTCACTTCTGAGCTCAGCTGAGGAAAGCGAACATATATTCCAACACTGCCCCCACATATCACTCACCGTTGAGAAATAGCAAGAGAGCGCAAGATTTCAAGATTTCCACCCACTACTACCTCCTATACGTTTCACTATTAACATGAACATCGACATCACCATTCATTCTAATCCTCCTCTTCTCAGCCTTCACAAACGCCTTCAATCGAGCATCAACGTCAGCAGGCTGACACGTGCTAGAAGAGATATCCCACGATCCGATGAAGTCATTCTCAGGATTCGCACTGTGGCGACTGGCACCTGAGGAGACCGACACCTATACCACTCCTAGCTGAACTCCACCGACATTAAATGGTACAACCCTATACTACCACAACATAACACGTCACTGCCATAAATGTGAAATGGGAAATTCCTCTACTAAAACCAAATATTAATTTCGCTCCCACACGCCTCAGTATCAGATCGTGAAAGGACCTATTCACACTTCTAGTCCCTATAGATCGTCATCATATATCACATATAACACTATACAGTGCTTGTCAATTTGATATGCGAAAACGGTCCGAGATTAGTGAGAATCGATCTGAAACTATATCGCACGAATAATATAAACATTGTTATGAAAATGTGATGTGATAAAAGTAACCTTTCGAGACTAGTTTTCACTATCATCACTCCCGGAATAAAAAACCCACATTTACATACCAAACGAGATTCACCCACTGTGATTCACGGTCGCATTTCTTGAAAAAAATTTGAAGACCAAGGAGAACACTGTGTGTGTGAGTTTAAAGTCCAACGCCTACTACGACAACACGGCTTAGTTAGACTCGCATCGATGCACATTGGCTCACGAGGGATCAGTTTTAGCCTTTTAGATGTCTACTCTCATCATGCCAATGAGTTTTGTCCACATGGCGAGATAACCTCTGCCAATGTACTTCCTTTCCTCTTGGCAGGATCCGCTTACACAACTGCGGGGGCTGTGTACGACCACGGAACACGAGCACTCGCCACAGTGTGTTGACCACGAGCATCATCTCCGAGACTCGAAAAATCCGTACCCTAGCATAAGTCATCCCTCACCCGAGACTATCATTCTCGATGGCAGAAGCATATACTTCTAGTTGCGTTCCCTCATATCACGGGTTTGTCGCATTTTTGAAGGTCAGTTTCTCACAAAAGTTCGCCATAGCTGTGCATCGATTCACACTAATTCAACCGTCAAAGCCCTCTACCCTTCTGAAAACGGGTAAGCCAGAATATGCAGCAACCCAGCGGGATCTACATACACATGTAACTACTTCGAAACTACCGCCGAAACCTATAGCAAGAGAGAGCTTGCACATCCTGGCCTAACATACAACCACAACATCAACAACTCACCCGAAGACTCTCTACATTTACAGGAGACGATTAACCTGTTAGATTCCCCACCCAAATCATCTTTCCGAGATTGCCAGCCGATCAAATACCACTACAACTCAGCAGAGACACTATTGACACGAATGCACCATCACACCAATAGCGCTTCAAAGAGAACTTACACCG
>NW_003214621.1:0-1418 GCF_000006405.1 Perkinsus marinus ATCC 50983
CACTGTACACTTTCTACAGCTATCTCAGAGCTTGGACCGATGAATAGAGACCCACACCATACTGAGACCACTGTACACTTTCTACAGCTATCTCAGAGCTCGGTCCGATGAATAGAGACCCACACCATACTGAGACCACTGTACGCTTTCTACAGCTACCTCAGAGCTTGGTGCGATGAATAGAGACCAACACCATACTGAGGCCATTGTACACTTTCTACAGCTATCTCAGAGCTTGGTCCGATGAATAGAGACCCACACCATACTGAGACCACTGGAGGCTTCCTACCGCCATCTCAGAGTTCGCTCCGACGAATAGAGAGAGCTATGCCACGCTGAGATCACTGGACACTCTCTTCGTGCTCCTCATAGCAGCCTGCTGAACATACGAGTATGCAGTCCTGTACTACAGTGTTTGAGTATAGCCGGGACCTCTTCAATCGACTCGACGCCGAGTGGCATCTCCTCGTGACCCAGGGCCAGGTTGAGCTTGCGCCACAGTCGTTGCCGTGATCTCGTCAGTGCTAGAAGACTGAGCATAAGTATCTCTCTCGTAGGCTGCCAGTGCCACCCGTAGTTGGCTCGGAGATCTCGCCGTCGTCAAGGCCTCGGTGGCATTGCCACGATCGTGATGGCGGTGCTCTGACATTCCGCCGATGAAGGACGAAACATGAAGCCACTCCAGACCAAAGCCCGAACCGCCGAGTCTCGGAGAGCGACGGCCCCGCCGACTCAGTCGACGGAAAAGATGTGCTCCACCATTGAACGCTCTCATTACAGACACTTGGCTAAGCCATAGCAACACTGAGACCACCGGACACTTTCTGGCTACCTCAGGCTTTGCTCCGAAGAGTGGAGACCACTGGACACTTTCTACAGCTATCTCAGATCTTGCTCCGACGAGTAGACATCTATACCCCACTGAGACCACTGGAAGCTCTCTACAGCTATCTCAGACCTCGCTGCGACGGACTGACGAATGGCCAAAGTGCATCGCCGCGCTTGGGGGAGCTATCGCAAGGGACACCATCCAGCTCGCGGAGGTGAGCTAGCTTCGAATCGCTCTCGAACTGACTACTGAGGGCGTCCGCCAGGAAGTTCAGCCGTGACGACACATGCTCAGGGAGTAAACATAATACTCCGACATCGATGGCTGCGTCCAGCACGAGTTCACAAACAAGCACATTTATTGCTGGGGACCGCGACCTTAACCTGAGAGCTGTCAGAGCCTCCCGCGAGCCGTTCCGGCAGATGAGACCGACCGTTGATGTAAGGCGATCCTTCCACAACCGTACGCTTATCAGAATTGCCAGAGTCTCCCAGAGAGCTTGGAACTTGGAGTTGCCTTTTTTTTTGGACGCATCGGACTTCCGGAGATCGTCGTCTGAGATTCCTTCAGCTAAACCAGCGGGCCACTT
>NW_003203844.1:0-946 GCF_000006405.1 Perkinsus marinus ATCC 50983
ATTTTCCTACCACCCGTAGTCTACCATATGACCCCGGCCCGATTCGAACGGACAACCTTCTGATCTGGAGTCAGAATGCGCTACCGTTGCGCCACAGGGCCAAGCCGACGATGTTCAGCATCACCCAAAGGAAACATACAGGCGAGTATTTTATATTTTCCTACAACTCGCAGTCTATCATGTGACCACCACCCGATTCGACCGGACAACCTTCTGATCTGGAGTTAAATGCGCTACCGTTGCGACACAAGGCCAATCTGAGGATGTACAGCATCCTCCAAAGAAAACATGCAGGTGAGTATTTTGTATTTTCCTACAACTCGTAGTCTACCATATGACCCCGGCCCGATTCGAACGGACAACCTTCTGATCTGGAGTCAGATGCGCTAACGTTGCGGCACAGGGCCAAGCCGATGTTGTTCAGCATCCTCGAAAGGAAGCATGCAGGTGAGTATTTTGTATTTTCCTACAACTCGTAGTCTACTATATGATCCCGGCCCGATTCAAACGGACACCCTTCTGATCTGGAGTCAGATGCGCTACCGTTGCGCCACAGGGCCAGGTCGATGTCGTTCAGCATCATCCAAAGGAAACATACAGGTGAGCATTTTGTATTTTCCTACAACTCGCAGTCTATCATATGACCCCGGCCCGATTCGAACGGACAACCTTCTGATCTGGAGTCAGATGCGCTACCGTTGCGCCACAGGACCAATCTGACGTTGTTCAGCATCATCCAAAGGAAACATACAGATGAGTATTTTGTATTTTCCTACAACTCGTAGTCTATCATATGACCCCGGCCCGATTCGAACGGACAACCTTCTGATCTGGAGTCAGATGCGCTACCGTTGCGCCACAGGACCAAGCCGACGTTGTTCAGCATCATCCAAAGGAAACATACAGGCGATTATTTTGTATTTTCCTACAACTCGCAGTCTATCAT
>NW_003203118.1:0-1382 GCF_000006405.1 Perkinsus marinus ATCC 50983
TATATGCAAGGCTAGACTGCTAATCGTAATTCACAATCCCTTCGTCATCGACAGGTGTCTGATACATTAATACACTTCTCCTTGAGGTGGGTTGAATAACTTAGAGAACTCAATAACTAGCGGCTAATATTCATGACATATTATGCATTGGTGAGGGAGGTAATATCCCTCCGCTGCTATTAACGTGTTCCACCCGTCCAATGGGAGTTTTATCCATAACGCTGATCGACACAATATGACCACAAGCAGGCGTCTTGGCCCACACAGGTCGTACACGTCGATGAAAGGACCTCTGTCGCAGTCGTAGTGGTGGAGGGGGAGGAGGATAAGTAGTAATATCGACATTCATCATCCTTCTAGGGGATCGGAGGCTCCTACGTGGAGGTGTGGACAATACCATAGACAATGAGGGTTGTGTATCATAATCGAACATTGATGAGATGAAGGGTCTCCGCACACCTGATACACTACGACTACCTCCACTCAGTAGGCTCTTTGTTGATGTATTATTCAACTCCTGAGCTGGAATGGAGGGGACTTCGGGTATCTCTCTAGATAGACCATCATAGGAAGATAGCATAGTACTAGCTTCATGGAGTGTTGTTGTTGCTGATGGGGAGGTATCATCATCATCATCATGATGATGTATGATACTAGAGATGTGTACGTCAGTGCTCTCCTTATTCATTATCACCTAAGTTAGGATACATAGCCAGGGTAATGATAATTACCTTATCGTCGGATAAAGGTGTAGTAGAGGTTAGATGTACTACAGCATCTCCTAGCCGTCTACTAGGCCTAGTCTTACCTATACATTATGGATAATCAATATTAGCAATACCCAATACTACCAGGGTGATGACGTACGACACTCTTCCTCTTCCTCCTCCTCCTCCTCCTCCCCCTGCTGTTGCTACTATCATCCTCAGTAGAGTTACTTGCCTGGTATGATAGTTGGCCAAGAGGATATATAGTATATCGCTGTACTACCTCATAGGCCTTGTGGCCATGAGATACTCTAACGGCAGCTGAGCGGTTAAATGCTACTACTGGTGGTAACTCGATACTCGACTGGCGTTGATGAACATCATGAGTTAACATTATAACTAGAAATGATGATGAAGGTATTGACAAGTCAACATGAGGAAGGTTTAGTGGATAACAGTGGTAGGATAACAAAAATGGCAGTATAGCCAATATAACAGGAAGGAATCCTAGGGAATATATTATTATACATGAATAGTAATAATTAGTATTATTATCATCATCCTCATTGATGATCATAGTAGTAGTACTAATTTGTAGTAGTAGAACCCAACTATCAGCATAATGCTCATATAATAGAACCCATGTTTAGCAGAGTAAATAGTGTACTCATATAA
>NW_003204363.1:0-903 GCF_000006405.1 Perkinsus marinus ATCC 50983
ACAACAGACTGGTAGTATGACAACAACAAGAACAACAACAGACTGGTAGTATGACAACAACAAGAACAACAACAGACTGGTAGTATGACAACAACAAGAACAACAACAGACTGGTAGTATGACGACAACAAGAACAACAACAACATTCTTACCTTCACTATGACCAATAGTAGATAGAGTTGTGAATAGTAATAATACCAATATCGAATACTTGAGGTCTAACACCATCCATGCTCAATAACAACAACAACAAGATGGACCATGTGTTAGAGTATGGTAATTAAGCTATTATCCCTTGCTATACTAATAATAGTAGTAAGAGTAGCCTGTTGTTCGTTATACTCCTCTTTGTAGTATATCTAAGTATTGGTAGATAGCAATACTACATGTATATCATCCTATCAGTGTTCTTATGTACTAAATACTTACACAAAAATCATCAACAACAACTAGAAGAAGAAGAACGGGAATCAGGTTTCCTTGAGGCTGCAAGATCCTACTAAAATAGCAACAATAATAACAACACGAATAATGGTGCATAAAGTATTATAATAGTTCCTTAGTGCTGCTTCTTATTGTCATGGAATACGTATATGTGTATGAACTAATAATCTATTTGTACAGCTTTTTACACTAATATTACCAATGTTCATAGGTTTGTTATTATTTACCAACACGACTACTGTCAACTATTATACAACAAAAAGTGTATAACAACATCATCATGAGATGGTTATTATTACTACTTCTTACCACTAGTACTACTCTTCTTCTTTCCACCTTTTTTAGCACCTTTTTTATTACTCATAAGCTGTTTGCTCTTCCTCTCCATATACTGCCTAGTATATGTATTACCACTGACATATTACTATGAAGGAGTCATTACCTGCCCTCATACTGTAA
>NW_003215427.1:0-1704 GCF_000006405.1 Perkinsus marinus ATCC 50983
TGGTGTTTTCGATGTACAAGGTGACGCCACGGCGGTGGAAGAGGAAATGAAGAAGAAGAATGTTCCTGTTGTTGGTAAGAAGGATGAGAGTAAACTCATTGAGGAAATCCACAGTAAATAGTTATCACTGTATTACTCTTCTACTATAACGTTTACAGATTCTCCTTGTATTGCGTTATGAAGTATTTCAAGAATTTGTGGTATATTCCATTCACGAGTGATTTACGGTTACGTGCGTGGCTGCAACTACGATATCAGTTGTTCTATGATGGATTTCCAACAGCAGCCATACGGAGCTCTGGATGATGCTGTGTGTGGCGAGGAGGGCAGGAAAGGAGTTATTGACAGGTGATTGTACAGGAGGGAAATAATTTTCAAGTGAATTTTCCCCAGATTTTCCGAATTTTTCGAATAGTGCTATTGAAAATCTTTGCGTGTTATTTCTGAATCGGCAGTGGAATACAGAATCGAATTTGGAAGTGATTTTTATTCACAAACATTAATTTTGAGAATTTTCAGAAATTTTCGTAAATGTGTTAACACGAATATTCTACTTCAGAGTGAATCTTTATATCGGCTCGCTGAATTGGGAAGAGGTTCCCGATCTAACGAACATGTCTGAGAACGATTCCGAGGAGGCCTTGGGAAGTGTTGTGAAGTTTCGATGCATGGTTCAAAGCGTAAGTCGTCGGGCTTCGTGTGTTATAGGCAATCTCGACTCTTGAAATTGCTTCGGAATTCTTCAGATTAGTTTACTAAATGGCTAATACCACCTATCGTTAACATTTTGACATTTTATTAAATATCTATACAGTGCGTGCCAATTTGATATGCAACTGTGAAAAGTTAATAAGAACCGATGTGAAACTGCATAGTATAATAAATGTAAACATTGCTATGAACATGTGATTCAAGACTGTGATAGTGACAACTTGTTCACTATCATTAATCTCGGGAAATAACAACACACATTCAACATATTTACATATCAAATTGGCACGCACTGTACATATGTGTTGGGATTTGGTGATGGTGTGGTAGGTGTTGAGCCCGGAGCCGTACGTTCCTGTGTGGAAGGATGTGGGAGGGGAAATACGTTGTGGCATGTAGTAATGTGCTTGTTCATCGTTATAGTCGAAGTTAGTGATAATATATTAATTTTATATAACATATTTATTGGAGTTTCACCCGTGATATGAAAAATATTGCATAGGATGTACTCCCGTATATGGTGAGTATTACGATTCGTTTAAGGGGAAAATATGCATTTGAGGAAACATGTTTCGTTGTAGTATAAAATTCTGGAGAAAGTCTTATTGGTTTCTGTACACTTCTAATCGAATTCGTATCATTAGTAAGGAAAGAAAGTTCTGAGTTCAGCTGAGGAAAGCGAAGATATTTTTCTCCAGCGCTGGTTTGTATTTGATTTGATGTAGGTATCGCGAGGAAGAGATGGTGGAGGACGATCTGTGTTGGGGGAGGAGAGAATTTGAAATGGTAACACCTGGGGATCGAACTTGGGTGGTTAGATAGAGAGCGTGGCGCGTTACCAATTGGACTGGTGGGTGTATGGAGAGTAGTGAAGGTCGTTTTCAGAGGCAAGTTTTCCGCTGTGTGAGCGTCCCAGGAGAGACGAGTTGGACGAGGGGGAGTATAAATGAGAAGACGTAGGCTGATCTGTGCTGAGGCATTCGGTTGGGTATT
>NW_003209493.1:0-953 GCF_000006405.1 Perkinsus marinus ATCC 50983
ACAAAGCTTCATTAACTAAATCGGCTACACAATCGGACTGAGAGTAGCCTCGGAATCGGTCGTCTCCACAGTAGTAGCAACAACCTCATCGGTCACAGCAGCTGTGCTGACCGGTAGAGGGGACGTGGGAGTAGTAGGCTCAACAGGAGCGTCGATCGTAGTAGTGACAGCCGCAGTCTCAGTAGCGACCGGGTTGGTGGCATCAGAATCATCCTTGTCTCTACTGGGAGCTTCCCCGGCTGCCGTCGTGATGGTGACCCCGTCGGTCACAGGGGCTGCAGTAGTAGCAACAACCTCATCGGTCACAGCAGCTGTGCTGGCTGGTTGAGGGGTCGTGATAGTAGTAGGCTCAACAGGAGCATCGATCGTAGTGGCAGTCGCAGTCTCAGTAGCGACCGGGGTGGTAGCATCAGAATCATCCTTGTCTCTTCCCGGAGCTTCCCCAGCTGCCGTGGTGATAGTCACCTCGCCAGTCACAGGAGCCGCAGTAGTGACAGCAACCTCATCGGTCACAGCAGCTGTGCTGACCGGTAGAGGGGACGTGGGAGTAGTAGGCTCAACAGGAGCATCGATCGTAGTAGTGACAGCCGCAGTCTCGGTAGCGACCGGGTTGGTGGCATCAGAATCATCCTTGTCTCTACTGGGAGCTTCCCCGGCTGCCGTCGTGATGGTGACCTCGTCAGTCACAGGGGCTGCAGTAGTAGCAACAACCTCATCGGTCACAGCAGCTGTGCTGGCTGGTTGAGGGGTCGTGATAGTAGTAGTGGGCTCAACAGGAGCATCGATCGTAGTGGCAGTCGCAGTCTCAGTAGCGACCGGGGTGGTAGCATCAGAATCATCCTTGTCTCTACCGGGAGCTTCCCCAGCTGCCGTGGTGATGGTGACCTCGCCAGTCACAGGAGCTGCAGTAGTATCAACAATCTCATCGGTCACAGCAGCTGTGCTGACCGGAA
>NW_003200045.1:0-1087 GCF_000006405.1 Perkinsus marinus ATCC 50983
TGGCGTCCTGTTCCTTACGCTCCGAAATTTGAGTTTCGTTTTCGCCCTCTTTGTCCAATTGAGATCATTGATATCCCAAGACAATCTGTGACGTGCGAACTCAAGTTTCCAAAGCCTTCAGGAGATACTGTTGTGCGGGAGTATTCGGAGGCGCTTCGCAACCGGTTGAGTCCAGAGCGAAAGCGTATCTTCGATGGTTTGGTGGCAGAATATGTTCAGCGTCAATGGTGGACTAAAGTTGAGAAGGGTACTGTGGACTCTCCGTTCAAAGCGAATGTTTTTCTGCTTGGTGGCGAAGGGATTCCTGGTGCCCGTAAAGGCCGCTTAGTTTGTGATTTTAGATCTGCTAATATGTTGTTGCCTGATGCTTCCAGCTTTGTCCCTTCTACGGCGGCTATATTTGTGCGATTAATGATCGCCTCCCCTACCATTTTATTGGTGGGGGATGCAACTGCCGCGTTTTATCATGTGAGAGTTTATGGCTCTCAGATGTTGTTGTATGCTGGCAGTGATGTCTTTGTGAGTGATAGACTCACGTTTGGAGTGAATGTGGGTCCAGCTGGACTTGCATCCTCCCTTTGTGCTAGTGAGGAGGAGTTGGCATGTCATTTTGGGAGCGACCTTTTCGAGTTGGTGGTTGATGATTATATGTTTGCTGATAGAACCGTGAAGGTTCCTGTCCGTGACCTCTCCCTTTGGCTCAACACTCTTGAAGCTGGTGGTCAACATACGCCTTATCGTAAATTTTCTGCTTTGTCTACTCCGGAACTGCGAGAAGAGTTGCAGAAGGCGCTCTCTGATCGAGGAGTGACGTGCTCAGTCGAAGAAACCGGGAAGTACCTCGGTGTTAATCTTCGATTTTCTGGTGGTTCCCTAGTGTTGGTATGTGAACGCCTGGCTCGGCTCAATCAAGCGGCCGATAACGCTGAGAGATACTGAAGTCGTCATCCTTTACTCGACGAGAGATCTTTGGGCTAGCTGGTCTATTGGGGGTAGATCCACTCCTCCAACATTCTATGATCGAGCACTTGCTGACGCCTTGAGAAGTGTGCTGATGAGCTCGGTCATCTCTCCTCGTGGGATGCTT
>NW_003203364.1:0-1157 GCF_000006405.1 Perkinsus marinus ATCC 50983
TCTTACTCAGCCGCGACATCATCCTCAATAATCAACTTAGCAACTTCTGGTAGGAAATTCTTATCGTCATCATTGAATAACAACTTAGTGCTTTTATTCGCCGCCTTCATCGCTGGTCCCAAATGATCTCGTATAAAGGCGAGCTGAGCCTCGGGTGTGAAAATGCAAGTCGCCCAATTTTGAGTTATATAATTCCTATCAAAACATCACTACTCACACAATTTGATATTCACTTTACCAACTTACTGCGGTTCGTTCTGTTGCGTTATCGCCCATATTGGTACTCCTAATTTCTCATAAGCGTCCACCTGTGGATGAAATATATATTCGTTTTCCTCAATTGCAATTACACTAATTATACAAAAAAGTAGAAATGTACAGAAACGGAATGATGATGAATTCTCAAAATTTCCTCAGAACTTTCATGTAATAGTAAAATTCTGAGAGAATTTTGAGAATCATATTGTCATCACCAACAACATACTCGATGACCATGGGCATATTTTCCTCCACTGAGCTGATACAGTGTTGGAGGAATATTTCTTCACTTTCCTCAGCAGAGTTCAGGAGTTTCCTCAATAACTATAGAATTTCAGGTACAAAAACTAACAATAGTTTCCCGAAATTTTCTCATATTGTCACCAACACCTGTACTAGTTGACCATGTGCATATATTTCCTCTCAAAATGTTTGAGGAATTTATGCCTACCTTTCCTCACCAATTAAAATAGTTTACATACCAATTCACATAGACGTGTACCGAAACCAATGAAAAACTTCCCAAAATTTTCTCATATTTTTCCCCAACCTACCCATTTAACGAGATAGTCAGCCCACGCCCTATGATAACGTGGATCCTCTTTGAGGCAAGGGTTAGGGCTTCCGTTCATACTATGATTTCCGAGTTTCATCCACGACGGCGGCGACCAGGCACTGCCTGATAACGAGAGATGAATTGTGACCATCAGACAGGGAGAGTATTTTTCTCATATACAAATTTGAAAATTTAATAATGAGTGTTTTCCGCTGAAAATTTAAACAAGGCTTGGATATAGTGGAGTTTCAGCCTAGTGATATGAAAAACAGCAGCGAAAAAATGTTTTTCAGTATGGAGTATTACAGACCTATTTACATTACTTCAAATAGAACGGGTGAAA
>NW_003210535.1:0-1018 GCF_000006405.1 Perkinsus marinus ATCC 50983
TGTTGTATTTGTTCACGTCAGATTCTTCGTCTTCTTCCTCCTCGCTTTCTAAAACAGGGGACGGCATATAAAATGGATAACCTAAAATGCAGTACAACTTGCAAAACCAATAGCGCTGTTCACAGGTAGCAGAAGGACTTACTGCAAGTGGAACCCCCTGTCTCGCCCCCCTCCCCACGTCCAACTCTTCCATTAGCGTGGTGAACGTTGGTTAGGTAGTCAGGGCTAGTATTGCCACTGTGGTAGTTCAGGCTCGAGGAAGAAGACGATCCACCAACATTAGCCGAGGTCACACCGGGGACAGCCATGGTGACAGCGACGGCGGTGTCAGTGCCCATCATCATCTCGACCGAAGGAGTCAGCGAGGGCGGAGGAGCCGGAGGCACGTCTCCAGACTGGATGAACTCTTGCTCAGCACCGATGCGTTCCTCGGCAAGCAGACGCTTATACAGGTCCATAGTAGCGCTTGCGGACGCAGTCTTAGTGGAAGCCAAGACAGCCTCGAAAGAGGCGACGGAAGCAGCAGCCATTCCGGCATTCATAGCTTGAACGATGAGGTTGTACTCCGGTCGAGGGCCCAGGCCAAGGATGGACGGACCGAGCTCCCTCTCAAGGTCAACAGCTCTCCTACGGGCCTCCTTCACCAGATTGTTCTGAATGGTAGAACGTAGCTGTCTCCTTAGCTCCTCTTGGAAGGCGATGTCCGGTGGCAGGCAGCCCGGATCAGCTCCTCTAGCACTCCCCCCGGTGCTGTTACTCTTACTGATGAGGGACAGAAGGGCAGTGTATTGGTCGAAGTCAGTGGGAAGCGTAGGAGGGGCTGGCAAACCCCTAGTGACGTCAACATCAGAGGCACTAAAAACAGTCCCAATGAATTGAAGTCACAATGACTGTTCCGAAGCCCACCTTGAGAAATGTGAGGTGCGCGGATCGACCGGGGATCCTCCATTATTGCCGCGGTTAGCGTTGGAGAGCTCTGCCTGCTTAGCTGCTTGACGGTGCTGATAAGGGGTATAAA
>NW_003212157.1:0-1037 GCF_000006405.1 Perkinsus marinus ATCC 50983
TATGTAGCTCTAGGCGCCTGGTTGGTGATATTCTGACGCTCCGAAGAGACGGTCGCTGGCTCAGGACCATCAGTACTTCATAGGGCTTATCCAATTTGGGCCGTATTTCGGGAATCTAACCTGTACACCAGTTTATGCGGCCAACGAGCGTCTCCAACGTTGCTCGCGGTATACATAGCTGATCGGATAGCAACACGGCGATTATCTTATCTCTTTTGGTCACCGGCACGCTGAGTTCGATATCGTTATTCTCCCCGATATCCACCCGATAACCAAGTATCCTTCCATCACTCCTCAAAGCGTGGGTTTTCGTCAGCTCGATAGGTATTCCAAGTGCTGTCACCAGGAGCAGGCTGAATACCAGACAGAACCTCGCCTTGCTTGTGGCCATCGTATAGTCATCCACATATACGATCGCTCGAAATATTGTAGTAACAATCTCCGGGGCGACCATTCGCAATGCACAGTCCAATAGGCGTTTTACACAGCGTAGGCTCGCCTCCCGGAAACGCTCGGGGATGTTACGAGGCCGAAAGGCAGGCAATTGTGCTTGAAGGCTTTGCTGGGATACCGAAGGTCCAGAAAGCATAGGAATCCGCGTTCGCTCGATTCCACACTAATCAATCTGAACGCTGATACTATGTCCCATTCTAACAACCAAACTTGGCTATCCTCATCTCCAACACTAGGTGTTGGTCGCGGGACATTAGCCAATAGATCGTAAACATCCCGGAACCTAGGAAGACAGCGGGTTGTTTTCAGTTCACGGACAGTACCGTCTTCGCCTTTGCTTTCGAGTAGAGCTCCAGTACGTACGGTAATATTGATACCACTCCTCCTGAAGTCGTCCAATTGTCGGATGGCTTTAAATTCCTTCCCGTTTTTCCACATCACATGAACTTTCGACAACGCCTTGCAGTCTGGACTCGTCGAATTAATCTCTGATACCGGCCTAGCCGAAGCTCCTTCGCTATGAGCTCTTCGAACAGCCTATACATATCTGGAGGATGCTGCCTGCGGCCAGTCGCGTAGCCTCA
>NW_003212124.1:0-1014 GCF_000006405.1 Perkinsus marinus ATCC 50983
TCTCGATGCTCTTCGACCCCTCGAAGCGCGCAGCTTTGAGATGGTCCTTGGCAAGAATAACGAGGGATTCCAACGGCACAGTACCGTCCTCATACTTAGCTAGGACTAAAGGTTTGGCAGTTCCTTGAGGGAGACCCCAGACGAACTGACTGCGTAGAATCTCGCTCTTAGCCCCTTGTCCTAGACGAGGGTGACTTATGTCCAATAGTACCCGAAGGTAAGCAACATAACCATCAATAGGTTCCGTTTCTCCCATTCTTCTCGAGCAGAACGCCGCCCACGCCGTGAGACTATCCAAGCCGAAGGCCAATCTCAACTCGGCCACGAGGAGGTCAAAGTTGTCCTGTTTTTCTTGGGGGAGTGGGTACGCCACGACTGCTGCCCTACCCTTGAGGGCTGACTTGAGAATACCCGCTGCCTTGGCTCCAAACCTCTCCCGCTCAGCAGGGGTAGCATCGACTCCTGGACGAATAAGGCCTCTCAGTTGCAGAGAGGTATCGAACTTCTTTAAGAAAAGTTCAACGCCAGTGTTAACATCAGAGGAAACATCACCTTCTCCAGAGAAGCGCGGACACAACGAGGACAACTTCCTGTGATCATCTTCTGAAGATGATCTTCACCTTCAGTAGACATGATGTTCGATTCTCGGTTCCAGTACCAGATGTTGTAGAAGCTGGCGGCCACAGGGACGAACACCACAAGAGAAGGATGGTAGAAAGACTTCTTAATACCATAGAGACTATAGGCTATAGTCTATAGCGTAACGAACTAGCTATGCACGTAAAGAGTACGAACAGCGCAACTACCAAATACTCTGAGCATACGTGCTAAAAGAGACTGATATCATCTAGGGCTGTTTGTCAATAGGGCTAGATAGTAAGGCAAGCGAATGAAAGATCTCTCCAGCTCGGTTACTAATTTTCTTCTCGAGAATCTTTCAAGTCTCAGACATCGACAATCTTGGTACAAAGCCTACGCGAACACAATGTCGAGAGCGCAGTGCTCCCGAGGCAT
>NW_003201828.1:0-3067 GCF_000006405.1 Perkinsus marinus ATCC 50983
TTGGTCAATCCGTCAGGATACGTGAGCGGAATTCGGATTGCTCAGGTACAGCCGTTGGTGCGCACCACTATCTCATGTGCTTGCCTTCAGCGTCTTGTGCAAACTAGTTGGAGCTTCACATCGGATGCCCGATTTCGTTGACGTAGGATAGATGAAGAGGAAATGAGATTGATGTATACCCGATGCAGGATTCGAACCTACGACCATCTGCTCCGTAGCTAGACATTCTATCCAGCTGAACTAATCGGGCGATGAAGCTAGTCACTTTGATTGATATTAAAGTTGAATACTCTTCCGAAATGGTTTAGGCGGTAATTGGTCAATCCGTCAGGATCTGTGAGCGGAATTCGGATTGCTCAGGTACAGCCGTTGGTGCGCACCACTATCTCATGTGCTTGCCTTCAGCGTCTTGTGCAAACTAGTTGGAGCTTCACATCGGATGCCCGATTTCGTTGACGTAGGATGGATGAAGAGGAAGTGAGATTAATGTATACCCGATGCAGGATTCGAACCTACGACCATCTGCTCCGTAGGCAGACATTCTATCCAGCTGAACTAATCGGGCGATGAAGCTAGTCACTTTGATCGATATTAAAGTTGAATACTCTTCCGAAATGGTTTAGGCGGTAATTGGTCAATCCGTCAGGATACGTGAGCGGAATTCGGATTGCTCAGGTACAGCCGTTGGTGCGCACCACTATCTCAAGTGCTTGCCTTCAGCGTCTTGTGCAAAGTAGGTGGAGCTTCACATCGGATGCCCGATTTCGTTGACTTAGGATGGATGAAGAGGAAGTGAGATTGATGTATACCCGATGCAGGATTGGAACCTACGACCATCTGCTCCGTAGGTAGACATTCTATCCAGCTGAACTAATCGAGCGATGAAGCTGGTCACTTTGATTGATATTAAAGTTGAATACTCTTCCGAAATGGTTTAGGCGGTAATTGGTCAATCCGTCAGGATCTGTGAGCGGAATTCGGATTGCTCAGGTACAGCCGTTGGTGCGCACCACTATCTCATTGTTGTACTTGAACTCGATATCAGGTAGATGGGAAGAGAATAGAACATACAAGAGTAAGAGGAAAACCATAAGCTGGAGCTAAGATAGCTGCACAGCGTAACACAATTGTCATCAATAGTCAGATTACCAAGTAGTGATCGATTATACGGGCGTGCGCTATATCAAGTGCCCGTATATGTATCACATCTCCATCGCTTCGAAAATGGGCCTTATATCAACTTTATATCACAGGTATGCATCGTGACCACACTATTATCCGATTTCCGAATGCGAACCCTGTTGTCACTAAGCTGTTTTTCAACGACAGCCGGTGTCCATCTCCGCTGCAATTTGGTTACCGATCCGGTGACTCTTATAAGAACAGTCGATCCTGATTTCAATTGTAATGAAGTTGGTGTTCGTAATATTTCTTGTAGGTAAGGGAATGACTCATTGCATTCAATCGGTACCTCTGGTGGCAGACTTGCCGAGAATGTGAACACTTTGTCGTGTGGACTTTCTCCAGTTCTATTGGGGGTAATGTTATATTTAATGGCTGCTTTCTTTACTATATTGAAAAATGTTGCTGTCGAGGCTTTGCCAGTATCTATATGCGACCTTAAATATTCGTTTAAATATCTATGCCATCTTTCTATTTTTCCATTTGTGAAACTAGAATTTATGGGTGTCAAAATATGATTTATATTGAGCCTGTCGAGGAATATCTCTATTTCTTTAGCTTTAAACTGCGATCCATTATCTGTGTGAACCATAAGCGGTCGACGGTGGAACGTGTCGAAGATTGATTGCAAGAAATCTCGCACGTCAATCGACGTTGGCGTGTTCAGGCATGGTCTAACGACAACATACCCGGAACAGCTATCTTTCGCCGTTATAACATAATAACGACTGGCTCCACCTATATTTGCGTATGGTCCGCATATGTCGGAGTGTATTCTGTCCCATGGTCTCGGTGCTGGCTTGATAGCAACCAGAGGGGCT
Source organism: Perkinsus marinus ATCC 50983 (assembly GCF_000006405.1). Classification (NCBI taxonomy): domain Eukaryota; phylum Perkinsozoa; order Perkinsida; family Perkinsidae; genus Perkinsus; species Perkinsus marinus. The sequence continues at coordinate 2,004 of NW_003201828.1, forward strand.
AATGGTTTATTATCTTTTGGAAAACTTTTGGCAGCTGAACAGATATTACATTTATGGGCATTACAGACTGATGCCAAACCGGGCATATCAACCCATTTTTTAAGCTGTTCAAATTGTGCTGCTCTACCCTCATGGTCATGAGTTAAACTTAATAATTGCTCAGCTTGATCACGCGGGATCTTAATACGCCCGTTATGTACTTCGTACTGTGTTAACCACTGTTTCAGATCTGTGGATCGCTGTTGTTCTTTAGACTCGCTACTTGTTATTGCTATTCCTTCAATGTTGTTCTCTTTTTCATATTCCTTTAAAACCATCATGAATTTTTGAGATAATTCTTTAGGCAGTCGTGACGGTGCGTCTGCTTTATTTTCGTCGGATGACACATAACTAACTTTGAGATCTATATTGTATGTTTTGATGATATCGTCTATTAATTGTAGTCTACCTTCGACAGCAGTACGACACATTCCTTTTATGGCTTGCCATTTTCTATTTTGCTTCCTTTTAAGCCAATGTTCTAATGAGATGTTGTCTACATATAAATCTACTTTTTGTTGTTGTATATGATAGGCTCGTAGATAATCAGTTACTATCTCTAGTCCTCGTAATGCTGCTTCGGTCTCTGCTACATTTATATGTCTTTTACAACTTTTGGGACGTAACCATGCTCTATCTTCCACTATTACGTCGCCGAAACAGAGAACAGCTGCCAGTCCTATTTGGCTAGCGTCAGTATATAAGCTCCATGGTTGTTTGTAATCTATCTGCCACACTCCTTTAACCGGATCATCTATGTTAATTAATCGCACTACCATTTTCCATAGGTTTTTTATTTCTTGGGGTAATTCACAGTCTTCCTTTGCGTTTCGTGATGGTAATGCAGCTGCTGTGATTCGTGTTAACATTGCCGATGTGAGTCTGAGCCAACCAGCAACCGGGTAGACAGGTGTTAGTTTTCCGATGCTTGATGCCAATTCCTTTTTTGTTGTTGGTTCAGTTCTTAGTATTTCTTTTATCGATTTACCTCTGCCCCATATTCCATTGTTATTTATGGTTATGCC
>NW_003203800.1:0-1010 GCF_000006405.1 Perkinsus marinus ATCC 50983
TTGGAGTAGGAATATATGCTCGCTTTCCTCAGCTGAGCTCAGGAGTTTCCTATACAGTGTTGGAGTAGGAATATATGCTCGCTTTCTCAGCTGAGCTCAGGAGTTTCCTATACAGTGTGGAGTAGGAATATATGTAATCGCTTTCCTCAGCTGAGCTCAGGAGTTTCCTATACAGTGTTGGAGTAGGAATATATGCTCGCTTTCCTCAGCTGAGCTCAGGAGTTTCCTATACAGTGTTGGAGTAGGAATATATGCTCGCTTTCCTCAGCTGAGCTCAGGAGTTTCCTATACAGTGTTGGGGTAGGAATATATGTAATCGCTTTCCTCAGCTACTGAGCTCAGGAGTTTCCTATACAGTGTTGGAGTAGGAATATATGTAATCGCTTTCCTCAGCTGAGCTCAGGAGTTTCCTATACAGTGTTGGAGTAGGAATATGTGCTCGCTTTCCTCAGCTGCTGAGCTCAGGAGTTTCCTATACAGTGTTGGAGTAGGAATATATGTAATCGCTTTCCTCAGCTGAGCTCAGGAGTTCCCGAAGCTAATTATTGAATTAGGGTAGAAGTGTACAGAAACCAACAAGCATTTCCCAAAAATTTTCTCAGAATTTTCATATTGTCACCAACACATGTAGTTGACCATGTGCATATTTTCCCTCCACACTGCCTCAAGGGGACCTAATCCGTATCATCCTCGCTTGAACCTAAGATTCCCTCACCATCGCCAACAAGCCAATCTTTCGTCACCAACGTCGCTATAGACTTCTTCCATCCAGACGGCATGATCACTTGCTGAAAAATGACAAACATGCATCATTTTTCTAGCGGAGCGAAGCACTCACAGTCCCATCTGCAGATAAGTGCGGTTTTCCCGCTACCAGTGGCTCATTAGAAACGCTCCCTCTACCAACCATGGTAACCCCTTCATCGGGCGAACGCTCTGCTAGTTGTGATTTACCTTAACAAATCGAAACCAGGTCATTGGAGTTTCACCCGTTCTATGTGAAAAGGCGT
>NW_003215024.1:0-941 GCF_000006405.1 Perkinsus marinus ATCC 50983
GATGTCTACCTTTGACCCAGCGACATACTATGTTCTACTACAGGCCAAGTTGGTGGTGACCGCGGTCCTCTGCGTTACATTACTGGACAAACCCGTTAGTAAAATGCAATGGTTTTCCCTTTTTATTATCACCATAGGAGCCATGATGAAAGAGTAATCGCATTATGCTGCTGTCGTAGTTGAGTGCCAAAATGGTGGTCAGGTACAAAGTGTTTTTGCATGGTTTCGAAGGTGGTCACTCTATATGGGATTACCTCCTAGTGCTCTTGCTCGTGATGCTCTCTAGTTTTGCCGGGGTTTACAATGAGAAACTCCTAAAGGGTCAGGACACAGCGAGCCCAAATGTGCAGAATATGTTCATGTAAGCTAGATCGACGTAGCATTAAGAGAACTCATTCCGCAGGTATATAGTCTCTATGGCTTGTAACGCTCTGGGGTTGATGCTAAGAGGCTCAGGTTGGGGCCTCATCACTGCATTTTCATCCGAGAATCTCAAACCAATACTTTCTTGGAATATTTTGGCGATTATTTTCAACGCCGCTATAACGGGAGTTATGACGGGTAGTAGGGCAAGGGTAGATACGGATGGGCCGGAGGATGGGCGTCCCTTAGGCTTCTTCCTAAAGCATCTGAATTCAATACTAAAGTCAATAGCAGCAGCAATTCAAGTGTGGACGGTAGCAATAACCTCATTTATAGTGTTCGGATATCCGATCGACTTGGGAGTATTCCTTTCTCTAGTATTGGTAATACCACTCCTTTTCCAAATCACCTTTGGCGAGGCAATGCTGTTCAGGTAACTGCAGGCGTGTGGATTTATAGCCGATACCCGGAGAGCCCGCCCCCCACGGCTAAGTTGGTTCCAACACAAGAGTCCAATGAAGGGCGAGGCGACGTCGAACTTGGTGCTCTGGAAATAGCGATATAGCATCTAACTCGGA
>NW_003206320.1:0-449 GCF_000006405.1 Perkinsus marinus ATCC 50983
CTCCGGAGTCGTTTCTTCAGAACGACTATTTTCTGTCTCTATATGACGCGTACTATACCAACCTGAGCCCAACTTATCACTTATTCAAAAATTCGGCCTCCTCTTCCTCCTCAATCACTCTCTTATCTGTCGAGACCATGCCCTGCCCCATAGAAGGTAAGACTGGCTGGTGTCCCAAAGGACGGCTCCATATCGAGCCGGGGACACCAGTCGGCCCTTCCTCTACCGCCGATGAGCCGCCTGGTGGCACGGCAACTCTCGGCGCTGCTGAGAGTTGCCGAAGATTCTCCAAACTTGTGTGAACAGCTTACCTGGTCGAGGGCCCCCTGGGGGTAGGGGCACTTTACTCTTCGCTTGCATCAACGATCTTGGCATAGCCGATGCTTTGAAGTGAGCGGCAGGGGTTCTTTGCCTACACCAGTGTTGGAATATATGTTTAGTTTCCTCAA
>NW_003210102.1:0-946 GCF_000006405.1 Perkinsus marinus ATCC 50983
TGAAGGAAGCCATCTCGTCGTAACGCTCAGCTGCTCAGCGAGCTTCGAGAGATACACATTTTCTCACGTTCATCAGCCATGTTGAGTGAAATAGAAGTGTAGAAGTTGGTGGAAGTAGTTGTAGCAGATACGTAGATCCCCGTGGGCATACGTACGCGCGTGGAGAAATTATAAGAGCCCAAGAGACAGTTCAGTTTGTTGAGTTTATGATCACGATTTCTCCTCTAGTCGTCTAGCACTTCGCATAGTATTGCTAACATGGTGCAAAATAGAAGATCATCTCCATGGGGCCAAGGCGGCCGGTCATACTGGCCGCGCCGTGAGGCCCCTGCCCCTGCCTCCCCTGTAGACTGGGATAGGCTCCTGTTGTCCCTAACTAGGTATAACAGAAGCTTATTAGAGTCTGCAGGGGTGAACCGGGGTGGGGAGCAAGAAACGGGTCGCACACATCTGTTGCTCGAACCCGTTTCCCCTTCGGAGGAGGGACGCTTATCTGGTAAGTCATAAGGCATTGTTTAGTATACTCATCATTTCTTTCACCCTTAGTACTATTCCCTTGAACATAAGCAAATATCTTAACTACCAAAATTACTTCATCAGTAAGCATCACTATCCTTAATAATACACTACACTTAATACCAAAACACGCTGAACATGCCAACTTTAATACCATGACATTTTATATTCCTTGAAATATTCCAGTGGGTATCTGTTACTTGAATACTCACTCCTCGTACTAGACATGGACGTGAAGACGGGAGAAGGTCAGGAGTGGCAGCATTACCGAGAGAAGAGCCACGCTTCCCCGACAGGAACAGAACGGGTTCCCTCTGAAAAAAATAAAGTCGCTGTCTCATACCACACCTTAGGGATGTTAGGGTTTATGATCTTGGTACGGACAGCGATGGACAAACAGCTTACCGAGAAAAGCATTAGACTCGCCAAT
>NW_003208816.1:0-2139 GCF_000006405.1 Perkinsus marinus ATCC 50983
GTTCTGATGATAGTCATCATATAGGTCTCCATGGCTGTGGCAGTGGATAGGGGGCTCCTTGGCGACATGCTTGTTGTATCCCATCACGAGGCGGCCAATGATGTCATTACCAGGCGGGGATCTTGCAGTAGGTTAGTGTCGGTGCGTACCTGGCTAAATATGATGTGTTTTCAGATTGTCTTCATCGCTAAGATATGCCTGATGATTGTGTCCATGAGTTGTAGTACTTCTACTCTAAGTCGTTATCATGAATGAACGCTGTTGTCAGGTTGGGTGCCAACAGGGCTCTTTCTCCCAGTATTCACCATTGGAGCGGTATGGGGTCGTCTCTATGGGCTTTTAGTACACGAACTGTTAGCCCAAAGCTACGCCTTCGCACCGCCTGCTGTGTATTGATATCTTACTACTTCATAGTAATTGTATCTCCTTTACCTCAGGTACGCTCTAGTAGGCGCAATATGTCTCACAGCTGGAGTTACTCGGACCATCTCGGTGGCTGTTATTGCATTTGAGCTCACTGGGCACATCCACCAGATGTCTGTTATCGTCATAAGTCCGCACTTCTAGTAATAGCATTGGTACTGGTGGTTATTCGTAGGTACAGTAGTAGCATATGCAGTAGCAGCGTTATTTACTACCTCGATCTATGATGTCCTTCTCCACTTGAAGGGGCTTCCATACGTACCACATTTGCGTCCCCCAGAACTGTAAGAAACGGATGGTGACACGGCTTGAGCATCTATGGCAGGTATCACCATCGTATCGGTGATCTACTACAACCAGTTCCCGAATCTGCATGTATTTTTCTTGTCCGACAGGATGATACCACTCTTTCTCTAACTCAGCAGCCGAGCCTTTGGAACGCCTACACCGCCTTGAGGTGATTATCCCTCTACATTGAAACATCTTGTGATCGCTGTTGTCAGCAACCCGCCCAACCCGTGCCCTATGATTCCCATCGTCACGCGCCACGAAAATGGTGGGCTCAAGCTAGCTGGTAGGCAGTAGGCCTGCTTGATCTCCCGCAGTGTCCGTAAGGTATAATACCAACACACCAGATAGAAGATGAAATTCTGTCGGCTATGAAAGCCGTGACTCCAAACGGAGTATCAGTGCTGGACAATACGATCATTTCAGAGAACAGCCAGATGCTGTCTCAGAAGCAGCTCGCTGTGCTAGGTAAGGTCCATACGATTTCAGAAAGCTCATGTTTTTTGCTGATCAGATGAGAGCACCTCGATCGGTCGAGCAGTGGACTGGAACCCTCTAACTGTAACCCACACGATGCCAACAGCTCGAGTGCAGTAAGTTGATGGGTCAAAGCTGGAATTTATAATTTGAATACTAGCAAATATCCGAAACCTCCAACACGCCTTGATGCTGATGGAGATGAGGAACTTTAAAAAGCATTATAAAGATAATGCTTTCGTAGGCATGCTTTTCCAACGACATTCGGTAGAATCAAAGAAATTGTAACTAGTGGTACTGCTTCGACTCGACAGTGAAGTGACCATCTCTCACTGGTGCTACGAGTCGAGTAGTTGGATAACACATGAGTTCACAGGAGCGGGCATAACCTCCTCCAACTTATCAAGGTAACTTATTGGAATCTTGGACATGGCAACACACACGTGAAGGGGTAAATGATGATATCATCGGTATTCGATGATACCAGAAGGGTATCCTCATCAATAGCAAGTCCGAACTATTCAACCCAACAACCTCGATAGTAATGGGCTTAAATGCCCACAGAATTGTTTGAACATACAGCCTGCATCTGCAGAAGGGCAACAACGTAATCTTTATACGGGAAGCTCAACACATCAGACGGATATAAAACCAGTAGTGGAACTGAACCTACGGACAGAATTGATTTTAGATATTTCGGTTCAGAACTTCGAGGCACTTCTTAAGAATCCGTTTGTGTAATAAATGATTGTATGAAAAGATACACCCTCTCATCACCATTAACAGTGAGTGATGAAAGGACAGTAATATAACTAAAGACTTAGTCGCTATACTTGGTTACGACTAGCTCTCGCGTACAGGATCATCTAGCTGTGCTTCAAAGTCTTGCCTTCGCTCTCGACATCCGTCATCTGGCTCTCGTCTCGCTAGCTATTTTTGAGCCCTTGTGGG
>NW_003212233.1:0-1152 GCF_000006405.1 Perkinsus marinus ATCC 50983
AAGGACCAGCCAATAGGATAAGTACGGTACTATAGATAGACAAAATATCAACAATGGTTTATTATTAGTTGTTATATCATTACCAGGAGTGATGGTTGATCGTAACTTAGCAGGTCTAATCTGTAGCTTACGGGTAGTAGTAGTAGTATTGCACTTCACCATTATGACTGATGATAACAACAGCGCGGCGACTAGAGAGAAGGATCGGCATCATGAAATCGATCAAAATGATGATAATCGATCACGCTATCCGTCCTTGATGGTCTCTTCCTCTAAGAGTGATTGGTAGCACCATCATCGGCATTGTTGACTACTATCATGTCTGATACTGCAGTCCCTGCTGAGCAACATAAGAAGCGTACCTTCCGTCATTACTCCTATAGAGGTGTTGATCTTGATGATGTAATAATAAGGTGATGATGATAACTTAGTGATTCGTATATTATAACAGATACTAGACTACTCCACTGAGCAGTTGATGCCTCTATTTAAGGCTCGTCAACGTCGTAAGTTCAGTAGAGGTATTAAATCTAATCCTATCACTCTACTTGCTAAGTTAAGGAAAGCCAAGAAGGCCACTCCTTATGGTAATAATAATACCATGTTGTATTAGTAGTAGGTATCGTATTGTGATTATTAGGTGAGAAGCCTGAAGCTGTTAAGACACATATGCGTAACATGACTGTTGTACCAGAGATGGTTGGTTCTGTTGTTGGTGTCTATAATGGTAAGAACTTCATCAATGTTGAAATCAAGCCAGATATGATTGGTCATTATTTGGGTGAATTCTCTATTACCTATAAGCCTATTAGTCATGGTCGTGCTGGTATGGCTGCTCGCTTCGTACCTCTTAAGTAGATGATAATAGTATCAACAACAACAACAACAATGATGATGTTGATGATGATATAGGCTTGTAGTCTTTAGCGATTTACTCGTTAGAGTATTACTACTACTCATTATCTAGATGCTGCTACTTATACTATCGATCATTAGTCTTGTGTTATAGTAATGAGGATGTATAAATACGCCTACTATTGAGGAATAATAATGACCTAGATAATAGTGGATAGTGATTAGAGGGAATGAGGCTTGTGGCTACTTAGTATATCATTGTAATGTCATCATCTCATGGTGGTGAGGATGAACAGC
>NW_003207907.1:0-1391 GCF_000006405.1 Perkinsus marinus ATCC 50983
TGTACATGAAGTCCATGCCTCGAGTGCGAGCGTCAGCTGATTGCTTGCTGGTGAAGTTGCGGTGTGTGTGACGACTCATCGTTGTCGATTGTTTTTTACTCGGTTATTCTCAACTGTACCATTTAGCCGTAGTCGGGGAAGCCGTGGCCAGGGTCACCTTTTGTCGTATTTGCTAGTGGCATTAGTATGAGTATGGGCGATTGGCCTCTGGCCCGTAATGCCCGGCATAAGCCTTGAATTGAATTGAATTGAATTGAATTGAATTATAGAGGTTCTATGGTGTAACGGTTAGCACTCCAGACTCTGAATCTGGCGATCTGGGTTCAAGTCTCGGTAGAACCTTATCAGTGATTTTCGTCATCAATCACATCGTCGGAGCAGCTTTGGGTCACACTCACATCCATAATCTGTTACCTATTCGTGATATGACATCACTGATGTTCATACGGGCCCTACGTCGGCCCTGGATTCCAGGGCATGAGAGGAGACCGAAGTGTCGATATGCTTTAACATATCAAACCAACAGATACAATTTCATAGAGGAGTCCGGGGATGCATTATGCGTACTTGGCCGTACTCAAGTAACCACTGAAACCGCGCCTAAACTTAGTACGTCTTGAGCGAACGCACGTCTATTTCACTGGCCCTTTACAGTGATAACCTTGTCGTTGTTGGGGTCAAACAGTCTCAGACTGAACTCATTACCAATGGGGTCTCAATAAAAGGCCAACTTGGGCAATGGAGTAAGGAAGCCCACTTCTGAATAAACGATCGAATGGTGAAAGAAGAAGCCTTTTGAAGGCCGTAACTCGACCCGAGAGTCAGAGCCGTAAAAGGTAGAATAAAAGCGCTCGCACACTAGAGCCACAGGGCACTGTGCACGAGCGACAATCCATGATTGTGTGTGACTAACGCCGAGTCGTGAGCGGAAATATTGAACTAGGTGTTGCGGAAAGTGCAATACGGGAACGATATCTTCGCACAAAACGCTCCTGCAGGACAGTCCTGAAGAGACACCCTCAATAAGCCAGTGCTAAAGTGTAATCAGTTTACCTTATCACTGTGGCATTTGATAGTGCATACTCTCAAAATTCCGCATTGCGCCATTCCAGTAGGAGGCTTCGGGCAGTGGGAGGTATCTTGACAATCGTCACCACACACGGCTGCGTAGATCTCCCCAGGGTGAGTTTTCTAAAAAAGATACGGAAAATTGAGAATAATACAACAATGCGACGATCTCTGAGTGCGAGAGGTCATTTAAGCTTACATCGTCCACCAAACCGTTGTTGGTGTCACAGGTGCAATTAACCACTTGATGATTAGAATCAAAGGCGCATTTACCTTTTGACTGCTCATACTGCCCACCCTCTGAAATGGTGGCTACCCCATGT
>NW_003210644.1:0-1032 GCF_000006405.1 Perkinsus marinus ATCC 50983
GTATATAGACTGACAGCTGTGGGGTTCGAACCCACGCCCTTTCGGACTGGCGCCTTAAGCCATCGCCTTAGGCCACTCGGCCAAACTGTCGATGAGTGCTTCAAGATTCATAGCCGAGGTGATGCATCGCTCTGCCAAACCAGAGGACACAAAAAATGGATTGAACGGATTCTGCGAGGTGCGATGGCACAATATCGATCAAAAGGTTTTGGTCTTGCACTACCTCGCTTCTGAAAAGGTCTGGGTTCTCAATATAACACCAGTCAGGTATATAGACTGACAGCTGTGGGGTTCGAACCCACGCCCTTTCGGACTGGCGCCTTAAGCCAGCGCCTTAGACCACTCGACCAAACTGTCGGTGAGTGCTTCAAAAATCATAGCGGAGAAGATGCGTTACACTATAGGACATGACACAAAAACGGTTTCGAACCGTTTCCGCGGAATGCGTTCTTCATCAAATCACACGAAAAGAAATTTCTAACAGCTGTGGGATTCGAACCCACGCCCTTGCGGACTGACGCCTGAAGCCAGCGCCTTGGACCACTCGGCCAAACTGTCGATGAGTGCTTCAAGATTCATAGCCGAGGTGATGCATCGCTCTGCCAAACCAGAGGACACAAAAAATGGATTGAGCGGATTCTGCGAGGTGCGATGGCACAATATCGATCAAAAGGTTTTGGTCTTGCACTACCTCGCTTCTGAAAAGGTCTGGGTTCTCAATATAACACCAGTCAGGTATATAGACTGACAGCTGTGGGGTTCGAACCCACGCCCTTTCGGACTGGCGCCTTAAGCCAGCGCCTTAGACCACTCGGCCAAACTGTCGATGAGTGCTTCAAAAATCATAGCGGAGAAGATGCGTTACACTATAGGACATGACACAAAAACGGTTTCGAACCGTTTCCGCGGAATGCGTTCTTCATCAAATCACACGAAAAGAAATTTCTAACAGCTGTGGGATTCGAACCCACGCCCTTGCGGACTGACGCCTGAAGCCAGCGCCTTAGACCACTCGGCCAACTGTCGATGAGT